>NC_050453.1:3843803-4061303 GCF_903995425.1 Onychomys torridus | reverse complement strand
AACTTGGTGCAAGAGCAGCTGCCTCCATGGTCCCGCCACCATTTGTGGCTCGGCTCTGGCCAAAGCTTCTCAGCAAGCCTCCCAGGCTGGCTTCAAACTAGGGATCCTCCTGCCTCTGCCTCCTTCAGCAAATCCTACCAGTGAGCACGACCAAAACCAGCCTCTGAAAAGCCGGGCGGTGGTGGCACACGTCTGTAATCCCAGCACTCAGGAGGCGGAGGCAGGTGGATCTCTGGGAGTTCGAGGCCAGTCTGGTCTACAAAGTGAGTTCCAGGACAGGCTCCAAAGCTGTACAGAGAAACCCTGTCTCGGGGAAAAACAAAAACAAAAAACAAAACAGCTTCTGGCCTGAGCTTGGGACTGCAAGGCTACAGGCAAGTGGCTTTTTCACAAATTTTTACCCAACAAGTTGGGCGCCAGATGTAACACGAATCTTAAACGGTTTTATTAATAATAATTAAAAAAACCCTCAGGAGCCAAATATTGGGGTGAATGCTGAAAGATCAGAGAAACAGAACAAGCTCTTCTGTGAGGCCAGGCATGCATGTGATATACATACATACATGCAGGCAAAACACTCACACAAAAAATAAATATTTTAAGAAATTTAAAGCAAGAAATTATAAAGTCAGGTTCTTGTGGGTGCTGCTAACTCATATGAAGAGCACCTGGAGTCACTTCTCCATGGGCTGAGCATGGTGCTCCTCCACCTCTGGAGTCACTGGTGTGTGGGCTCTGAATGCACCAGCCCCTTGACATGCAGACACACTCCAGGGTGCCTGTGGGACGCTGCAGCCTTCTGAAGCTACAGTCCTGTTCTGCTGCCTTTTCCTCCCTCTGTTTCAGGGTTCCTCTAGAGCACACCCAAGTCCTTCCCAAGAATCCTGCCTCCTTAGAGCCTTCAGCTCCTGCCTCTAGGCAACCTCACCTAAGACAGGATATGAACCTTTTGGAGATTCCCAATTTGCTAATCTCTCTATTAAAGACTATTGGTTGTTATTATTATTATTATTATTATTATTATTATTATTATTATTATTATTATTGGAGCGAGGTGACATGGAGCATGTGTGGAATATTAATTATTATTATTACTGGGGGAGTGTGTGTGTACTACTGATTATTATTATTATTATTATTGTTATTATTATTATTGTTATTGGGGGTGCCTTGGTGTGTGTGTGTGTGTGTGTGTGTGTGTGTGCACAATTGATTATTATTATTATTATTATTGTTATTGTTATTATTATTATTATTATTATTATTATTATTATTATTGTTGTTATTGGGGTGCCTTGGTGTGTGTGTGTGTGTGTGTGTGTGTGTGTGTGTGCACAATTGATTATTATTATTACTGGGGGATGTGCTGTAGTGTGTGTGGACTATGGATTATTATTGGAGGGTACCATGGTGGGTGTGTGTAGATCAGGGGACAACTCTGCGGAGTCACTTCTCTCCTTCCACCTTCATGGCTCCTGGAGATTGACTCAGTTGTCAGGTCTGTGTGACAAGCACCTTTATCCTCTGAGTCATCTTGTTGACCTCAATCCCTCAATTTTTAAGGAGCAGATATCATCTAAAAATGGTGGCTCACGCCTTTGGTCCGAGCACTTGGGAGGCAGAGGAAGCCTGGTCTACATAGTGATTTCTAGAACAGCCAGAGCTACATAGTGAGACCCTGTCTCAAAAACAAAACAACAACAAAAAGAAAGGAAGGAAAGAAGGAAGGAGGGAGGGAGAGAGGGAGGTGGGGGAGGGAGGAAGGGAGGACAAGATGTCCACTGAAGAAATTTACCTACTTATCATGAAGCATATGACACCTGGAAGGTATAGTAGAGGCAGGGGTTGGTTGAAGGAAGGCTAGATTTGGAGGTAAAGGACTAATTGTGGTTTGCTACAGACCAAATGTTTGTACAAACCTTGACCTCACTTGTAGGTTGAACATTAACCCAAAGTGTGCTGAGATTAGGAAGTGAGGACCTCCTGGAGGGTGGTTAGGTAATAAGGTGATGCATTCCACTTTCAGGATGATGGTGGAGGCCTTTGGGGGCTTCTTTTTCTTCCTGCCATGTGAACCAGGAAATGGGCTCTCTCCAGACACTGGGTCTGCTGGAGTCTTATCTTGGATTTCTTAGTCTCCAAAGCTGTGAGAAAATTGTGTTGCCTATATGCTCTGCAGTAAGTAGTGTTTTGTGATAACTCAGATGGACTGCTGTCTACACAGGATAAATACTACACCTTCACTGGGTCTGGATGGGTCAAGAATACATGTCTATGATTACTTAGGAACTGTGAGGCTGGTGTTGAGCCTGAGCAAGCTGTTTGAGATTACCTGGATGAACTTGTTGTTCTCTTTCCTCAGCAACAAGGAGATCCTGAAGGTTAGCTCTCTGGTCTCTCCCCCCACCCCCCAATGGCCATTGATCCCAGAGGCCCAGTAGTTTAAGATTTAAATTAAAAATCAGAAATACTAAAGCTAGGGCAAGGAGCAATGACCTGTTGTTGAAGTTTTCCAGTGTCCACCGGCTCCTGCAGCTGCTCAGACCCAAGTAAACACACAGAGACTTATATTACTTATAAACTGTATGGTCGTGGCAGGCTTCTTGCTATCTAGTTCTTATTGTTAGGATTCTGCACATGCATCACTTGGGTCTAACGTCTTACATCATCAGGGGTGCAGGCAACTACTACTCACTGCTGCATGGTCATGCAGCCCCCGCCTTAAAATGCTGGAGGTGGACCCCCATACTCTCTTTCCTGTGTTTCCTCTCTCTGTTCTTGCTCTGCTCCCTCCCCCACCCAGGCCTGGCTCTTTTTTTTCCCCCTTTCCCTCCAATAAAGCTCTAAAAATTAACATTGGGTTCTGCTGTGGCCCGTGACTTTTCTGCCGACCAACCAGCATTGTTCATTCTTTTACTTATATCTTAAATTAACCCATTTCTATTAATCTATAAGTTGCCACATGGCTTGTGGCTTACCGGTACTTTTACATCTCACTTCCTCTGTGTCTGAGGACCCAGTCACAGCTTTCCTATTCCCAGAATTCTCCTCTCTGTTTATCCCACCTATACTATACTATATTGGCTACTGGCCAATCAGCGTCTTATTTATCAATCAATCAGAGCAACATGTTCACAGCATACAGAAAGACATCCCCAGCAATGAACTAAAGGAAGTAGAGGAAAAACAGAGATGAGAGGGCAGGCACCGAACAGCGAAGGAATTTAGGTAGTCCAGAGTTTAATCATGACCCATTGCATCTTCTCTGGGAAAAGATGGCAAAATGGGAATGTTGAAGCTTAACAGTGGACATACACACACACATGCACACAAAGAGGTTGAAATCTAGAACTGTTAACACATTCCACCAAACACTGGGGAAAACAGGATCATTTACAAGAAGACAACCCATCTCATCCTGGATCCTTGTCCTGTCTCCATCTAAGTCAGAACCAGAATAGCAATAACTAGGTACACACCTGAATATAGCACCTCTTGGGTGTCCTAAGGGGACTCACTGCAGAGACATGTCCCCTGCATACTGCTGTGTCAGCCTGAGTTATCCTGGGTATAGCGATAACTGATGTCTGCATAGGATGTTACAGGTTTAAGACAGTAGACACAAGCCATGTGTGGCTCATAGTGCCCTTTAGCTGTGTCTTCACATGGGAGAAGGAACAAGCAAGGTCCCTTGGATGCTTTTATAAAAGCACTCATACCATGCTTGGAGGGTAACAAGGCACTGGCCATCAGTGGGCTTCCCAAGCCTGTTGCCCCTGCTTGTGGGGGGAGAAGATTAAACCCCACCTTTGATCACATTTAGGGCACAGCTTCCTACTTCCTGGACACAAGTGGCACTTCTTCTTCAGCCAGCCTTGCTCCTCCAATGACCCCAGGGCAGCTGGTCTCCATATAGCCCCGAAAGATGCCTGCGTGTGGTGACCCATCCCCAGGCCATGCAATCAATCACCAGGTACATGGGGCCTGGGCAGGGGTATCTGATCACTGTGGACATGGAGCATACGGCTCTCTAACCTGCCTGCTGGCTCCCTCTTCCTCTCCCATCTTCAACACCACTTGGCCAAATTCTCCGGCATGACTCTAGATTAAATATCATTAGGTAAATGATCTGCCTAAATCAAACCATTTAACTCACTCCAGACACAAATTAAAATGATTTTTTATAATCTCTCCCTTTAGGTCATCCACACTACCACTGTGTCCCTTCACAGGAGCAAATGAGACCTGACCCAAAAAGAGCCTGGCCAGAAGTTTAGTCAACCTGCAGAGCAGTCAGCAAGCACCACGCTGTAAGATCATCAGTGATGGCTTTGGGGAAGCTATGTCCCTTGCCTCAGTGGTGGGAACTTCTGTTTGCCAATTCTGACTCATCACAAAGCATGCTGTGATATGGGGCTAGACCCAGCTCTGCACTGGCCAATTTCCCAAGGCAGAGTCACCCAACAGGCCTGGGAAGTTTGTTAATCCTCATCAGGGTGTCATCAACCCAAGCTACAGGCAGCACACATGCCTGTAGATGTTCCCAGGCTGGGGACGTGGGGCAAGTCCTGTGCAGAGATGGAAATACAGAGGAGCCTCTGGGTTCAGTGTCCTCTCCACTTAGTCCAAGGAGGGAAGGCCATTGGACTAGGGTGGTGGCAGAAGGCACAGGGACCAGAGTCAGGTCCTTGGCCTCAGCAGAGTCATGCTTAATATTCCTTGGCACCACAGACACAGGTAAAGCATCATGCCCACACCTGCAGGCCTGGTAGCAAAACCAACATGCTCCTTGAGAGTGATGGGAACAAGAAGATTCTGTTTTTTCTGGTCATTGACACAGAACACTAACTCTGGAGAGCTCTGTCTTGGTCCTGTTGGGTGTGTGTGTATTTGTTTGTTTGTTTGTTTGTTTGTTTGTTTTCAAAACAGGGTTTCTCTGTGTAGTTTTGGTGCCTGTCCTGGATCTTGCTCTGTAGACCAAGCTGGCCTGGAACTCATAGAGATCCACCTGCCTCTGCCTCCCGAGTGCTGGGATTAAAGGCGTGCATCACCACCACCCAGCAAGGTCCTGTTGGTTTTTGAGGCAGGGTTTTGCCTTGGACTTGAGATTTGCCTGCCTTAGCCTCCCAAGTGCTGTGATTAACAGCCCTCATCACTGCACTCAACTTACTTGTGAAGACAACCACACAAGGGATAAGAAGTGCCACCTCCTAGTGGCTGCTGTAACTCGGGGACATTGTAGTTGAAAACAAAGACCTGGGAAGGCATTCCAGATACTGAGGAGGTGCTTGTAAGTGGCTTGAGTTCTTAATATTCCACCATTCAAGTTTAGTGGAGGGGTCTGGATACATATACCTCAAATCATGTGCACACCTCTAATCCTAGCCCTCAGAAGGTAGAGACAGGAGGATGACCAATTTAAGGCCAGCCTGGGCAACTAGTGAGACCCAGTCTGAAGAAACCAAAGGTTGAGATACAGATAAGTGGTAAAGTGATTGCCTAGCCAGCTCAGATTCTGGGTTTGAAGTGTGTGTGTGTGTGTGTGTGTGTGTGTGTGTGTGTGTGTGACAGACAGAAACAGAGAAAGAGAGAGACAGACAGAGAGGAAGATATGGGGGTGGAGGGAGGCAGGGGAAACATAGAAAATACATAGAGGTACTAAACCTTAAGAAATGAAGGGACGCTGAAGAGACGCTGGCCAGCTCTAGTGTGGCAAACACAGCTCTGGCAGGCCTCGCCCCCCCCCACCCACCATTCCCTCTGCCCTGCTAAAACCGTTAGGTTACATTCCTGACCTAGCCCCTAAGGTCTAGTCCCTTATTTGACCACTTCCTCCTCCTGAGGCTGACTACCAAGGTCCAGCAACCAGAACCCTTTGGCTCACCAGATGAACACTCCCAATTAAAATTGAACACCTCCTCCTAACACACGGTTTCCCCCTTACCTTTATAAACCACCATTTTCCTATGTGCCACACCTGTCTCCTCTCTATCCACAGGCAGTCCTCTGTCCCCCTGGGACAAATCCCCCTGCCCCCTCTCCCTGGTTCCCTTTCTCTTCTCCCTGGTCCTCTATCTCCTGTCTTTGTCTCTTATCTCTGCCCTCTGTCCCTCTGGGGCAAATAAATCTCCTTTGTGCTGAGAACTTGGACTTGGGGGTCCCTGAGCCAATACTTTTCCTTTTAGACACTCCGGGCCATGGTGGCACACGCCTATAATCCCATCACTCAGGAGGCAGAGGCAGGGGTGTTTCTATGAGTTTGAGGCTGAAGACACTGAAGACTGAAAACAGAGGATGACCAGTGAGAAACAGATCAGTCCGGCTGAAAGCTCAGAGCTGGTTATGAAGGAGAGACTTTTTAAAATGGTATCCTGGGGCTGGAGAGATGGCTCAGCAGTTAATAGTGCTTGTTGCTCCAGCTGAGGAGCTCGGTTGAATTCCCAGTACCCACACAGTGGCTCACAGTCATCCAGAACTCCAGACTCAGGGGATTTGACATCCTCTGGCTTCCTCAGGCGTGAAAGAGGTGCACAGACAAAACACCCTACAGCTACTTGGAAAGCAAGAGGCAGGGAAATCTGAAGTTCAAAGCCAGCCTGGGCTAAAGAGTGGGTTCAAGGCCAGCCCAAACTACTTAGGAACCTTATCTTAAAGTGGAATGGCCTGAGGTGGATATAGTCAGCAGTCGAGTGTTTACCTCACATGCTCAAGGCCCCAGGTTCAGTCTCCCACACAGAAAGAAAAAGGTCACTTTGAAAAAAAAAAAAAACAAAAAACAAAAAACAAAACAAAGAACAAAAAAACTGGAGGTTGAAAATGTCTTCTGGGAAAGTGACCTGCCATTGATTCTGTCCAGATGTGAACTTCCTGGAGACTGAAAAGAGGACTCTTGAAAGGACTGGTATGGGTGAGGAGTGAGCACAGAGGGTCCAGGGCTGATTCCCACATTATCTGTGGTGAGTAGCATACCCTATGACCTGTACTGTGGCCCAAAAGCCCCTGAAGGGTTCATGCACTGCAAAGACCCAGACAAGAGCCATGTGGGTGGTCTGAGAACATGTCTGTGACCCTCAGTGAATGTCTGAAGGGAAATCATTTGTGAGATAAACTGAGAAAGAAAGGTAATGTTCTAAAACTAATCAAGGGCTGGTGAGGTGGCTCTGAGGCCACCAAGCTTTCAACTCTAGAACCTACATAGTAGGAGAGAACCAGCTCCTTCACGATGTCCTCTGACTTCCACACATGCACCATGGCACACCTGCACACTCCCACACAAGCATACATACATACATGCCATAAATAAAAAGATTATAAATAAATAAAATGAAATTTTTAAATTTTAAAACTAAACAAATTCAGACAAGGGCAGGAAGATTTTCTAGAGGAAAAAAAAATGCTGTGTCTGTTTGGATCACAGAGGCGATTGTATCATGGGTGTGGTGCAGTGCACAGGGAGACACATTTGTCAGGCCTTCCTGGTGCACCAGAGCAAGCTAGTGGGCTTTACCAAGAGCCTATGACTTGAGTTCTTTTGCCACAGGGACCTGGGGTCTTGCCTGTGCCACTACTGACCATGACTTCTGAAGTAAGTCGCTGGTCCCTCGGTTCCCACAAGGTCTTTGACTCTCAAGTAGGGAGAACCCTGGTTCCTCAGGGTTAGACTGAGAAGGTTAAAACCCAGGGTTATCTAGGCCTTGACTCTCACTACTTGATGGAGTTTTCTTAGCATTGCTGATATAGTGTAATATATGTGTAAAATAATCCCAGAAGGAGAAATACTAGTTAAGATCTCCTGACTGAAGTTTCTAGCACAAGACAGATTTTCATTTTCATTCTTACTTTTCAGGATTATTTGGGAATGTTCTTGGACAAGAAAATGTCTATTGGAGTGTGAATGTGCCTAATGATAAAGGAAAACCAGACAGAAAGACAGGGCTCCTGCTCCAGCCCTTCCAGAGATCCTGGCCAGAACCTTTAATCTTTTGATTTAATCTTTGAGCCTTGGTGAGCTCATCTGTACAGTGGGAAGACTAATGCCCCTCTCAAAGGCCTGTGGTTAGGATCACACAAACTCAGGAATGTAAAAGCCCATGATGCACTGGGGTGCAGGGGAAGTGGGGAGGGAGGTATACAAGCTGTTTTTTGCATGTCAGCTGTTCACTGATGGTCTATTTAAGCAGATATTTACTGGGCTGTCTTCCTGGGACAGCTAATCAACATCTCCACAGGCCTCTGGGCATGCTGCTTCACCTGAGAACATACAATCCCTACAACAGTTTCACTGGTTCACAAAGTCAAAGGGCCTGAGATACCTTGAGCTCACTGTGCCTGGGGCACAAAGTTCCTGAATGGCCAGCAAGAGCTCTTAAGAACAATTTGGTGTGAGGAACCTGCCTCTGCTTGCAACAGAGCCTTCCAGGACCAACACTGCTCCAGAAAAGCATGTGTCTGCTCTTCTTGCCTTTCCCAGTGTGCCAAAAGAAAGACAAGGAAGATCAGGGGACATGGGGAATAAGTTGCTGGACACTGTGGTCTCCGAGTCACCCAGCCACAAACTTTACATCAAACACTTCGGTACAACAAAAAAGAAATGGTACTCTCACCCCCAAATTCTCTCTTTGCTCTCCCACATGTGTGCGCATGCAGGTGCATGCACACACCCACATCAGAGCCTACAGCCATAGGCACGCAGTATGAAAACAGAATAGGTCTCATTCCCAACTGGTCTGAGTGAAGGACAGTTGACTGACACTTGTTCATCTTGCTTTGAGCAAAACACATCTTGTCATGTCAATTTTTTCAATAAGGAATTATAACCCAGTGGCTGGAGAGATGGCTCAGTGAAGAGCACATGCTGCTCTTCTAACTCAGTCTCCAGTACCCACATCAGGTGATGACAACCACTTGTTTGGTTGGTTGGTTCCCCCCACCCCTGTTTGGTTGGTTTTTGAGATAGGGTCTCTACATAGCCCTGGCCGTCCTGGAACGCACAAAGATCCGCCTGCCCCTGCCTCCCAAGTGCACCACCACACCTAGCTTCTGACAACCACTTGTAATTCCAGCTCCAGGGAATCTGACACCACCTTCTGGCCGGCACTTGCACACGCATTCACATACATATATGTAGACACATCCACATTTTTTAAAAAAGACTTAAAACCCAACACCCTCTCCATCCCACTGGCCAGTATCACATGATTCCCTGTCAGGCACAGGTCATTCAAAGTATCCAGCATGATCTCATGCAGCTTTGAGAGAAGAGACCAGAACCGAGAAGACAGAAGGCCCATACAACCCAATACTCATTCTTCCAAGGACTGGGACAAGGGTAAGTCTTTGGGAAGCCACCATTCCTCCATGGCAGTGGGATAGGTCCTTGAGAAGTGAGTCTGTATTCACGTGTTAAATCTCTCTCAGTTTTACAGCACTGAGCTTTTCCCCTGGGCCCCCAAGTGGGTGGTGGGCAAAGATGTGAGTAGCCCACTATGGCGTCCGATGCTCCCTCTATCTGGAGGGAGGGCCTCCCCTTACCTTCTTCTGTGGTGTGGCTCCAGATTCCTTCCACCCTGTCTCCTTGCATGCTGGATAGCAGAATGCTGGGAGATAAGGGGACAAACATGGTGCCCTGCATTGTTGCTCCAGCGTCTTTGAGAACCTTGCGTGCAGAAGTCAAACTTCACTTTTTTTTTTTTTTTTTTTTTTGGTTTTTCGAGTCAGGGTTTCTCTGTGTAGCTTTGCGCCTTTTTCCTGGATCTCACTCTGTAGCCCAGGCTGGCCTCGAACTCACAGATATCCGCCTGGCTCTGCCTCCCGAGTGCTGGGATTAAAGGCGTGCGCTACCACCACCTGGCAAACTTCACCTTCTTAAAGGAAATATAACCCCCCAGCTCTGTCTGCTTCCACCAACTCTGTTCATACATATTCAGTGAGTGCCTGAGAGGCCGTGGCTCACTCATCCCACAGAGAATTACTGAGCATGCGCCACACCCTAGCCACGGGGAATCCATAACAATCCTGGAGCTGATTGTCTCATGTGGGAAAAAAAAAAAGACCCAAACAAGATTGGCAGGTGGGCTCGGGAACCAAGGAGCGGTTCTCTTAAGTAGAATCACCTGTGCCTCCAATAGTTGACAAATGCTGTGGTCCCTAGGAGTTTCTCTAGACACCTGTAGCATGTGAGCATGCTTGTGTGGAACTCATCTGTGTATAACTCTTTTAAATTTCTACCAGAAAACAATACGTATTTATCACAGAAAAATCTGAAAGCAAGAAAAATGATAAAGCAGAACAAAAGAACTGCCCACAACTCCACTCATATGTGCACATGCACACATATATTAAGCTTTATATACGTGTGTGTGTGTGTGTGTGTGTGTGTGTGTGTGTGTGTGTACAGGCTCTCCATGTTAATACTCCCTGTGTCAGTAAATAAAGACTGACACATTTCTACATGGCCGTGCTGTCCTGACACCGCAGCCATGGTTCGTGTGTGTTTTCTGCACATTTGTTAATTTTGTGTGTCTCACCAACTTCCCAACAGAATGTAAGCAGCTCCTAAAGCTGGAAATTTCCTTTCTTTTTTGATTTGGTGACTGTAGGGCAGGGTTTGCATAGTCTGTATTTAACATGTCTGGAGGTTACTTTTGAACCGTAGAGATGTCCCCTAAAAAAACAAGGAAATCATTCCTTTCTGTTGTCTATCGCTCTCTATTCTACTCCCTTCTCCCAACTCTGTATTCTTACAGGTACATAACATAATTTAATATTTAGTGCATGCGCGCGCGCGCGCGCGCGCACACACACACACACACACACACACACAGAGTTATTTAGTAATTTGCTAGATGAGAAAAACACAATAAAAGAAACAGACAAAAAGCCCTTCTGCTCATACAGATTGCTGCTTACTTAAGAATTCTTAACATTCTTCCTTCTCCTCCTCCTTCTCTTCCTCCCTCGTGTGTGTGTGAAGATGTGTGTGTGTGTGTGTGTGTGTGTGTGGCCTGTTTGTGTTTATGTGTGTGTATGTGTGTGTATGTGGTGTGAGTGTGTGTGTGTGTGTGTGTGTGTGTAGGCCAGATGTCAAGCATGGTGTCATTTCTCAGATGTTATTGAATCCCTCCATGCAATATTTTTAGAGGGAGAGACCTGTCATTGACCTGAAGCTTGCCAAGTAAGCTAGCCCAACTGGCAAGCAAGCCCCAGGGATAAATCCTCCTATTTCTTTTTTCTTTCTTTTTTTTTTTTTTAAATAAATCTATTATTTATTTGTTTGTTTAGGTTTTTTTTGAGACAGGGTTTCTCTGTGTAGTTTTGGTGCTTGTCCTGGATTTCTCTCTGTAGCCCAGGCTGGCCTCGAACTCACAGAGATCCGCCTGGCTCTGACTCCCAGTGCTGAGATTAAAGGCATGCGCCACTCCCGCCTGGCCAAGGATCCTCCTATTTATATTTCTCCTATGCTGAAATTCCAAGCATGCCCACCATGTCCAGGTTATGAAACGTGGATTCTGGGATTTGAACTCAGCACTTGACTGACTAGGCCATCTCCTCGGCTCTCTTTTTTTCTTTTGGAGACCAGATATGTGCCCTGGGCCATCCTTAATATCACTATGTATCCTAGGCTGGCCTTGAACCCCAGTTACCATCCTGCCTCAGCCTCCTGATCGCTGGGATCACACGCATATGTCACCATGCCTAGCTGAGACCAACATGGAGCACATATGAACATTTATCTCCATTCAGCCATTCACTACCCTAACAAGCATTGCTATGTGCCAGGCACTGTACTCAATGCTGAGAACACTGGCACAGCCTGGTGGAAGGAGATGGGGAGGGCATGAGAACATTGGGAGGCCCTTGGGCCTGGGAAGGCCTTCTGAAGGAGGCGGTGGCTGAAGCAGGCAGCTAATTAGCAGGGTCATGCAGCTAAGAGACAGGGAGGCTGAGGAAGACAGAGTTAGGTGTGATCTCTAGGGTTGGGAATATACTTCTTCCACTTCTGGATCCTGAAAACGCAAGATCAAGGTGTCTGTCACATCCTCAGACTGTGGAAAACACAAAGGCATGGCACCTCACTCAGTTCTTGGAGAGGAGCCATCAGGGCCTGATCCCTCTTAAGTCTGGGTCCCCTCCTCGGGCCGCTGCCACACCAGGTTGGCTGCCTCAGCACCTGCATGGGCTTTTACAGCCGCTGCTACCACCAGGAGATGCAGGCAAGCAAGCGCACCAGGCAACAGGCAAAGGTTAATGCTGTTTCCCTTGCTCATGCTTTTAGGAAAGAACCTGAAAGGGGCTGAGGGTCACAAGCTGGGATAACATATGTACGTGTATGTAAGTGTGTGTGTATGTGGAAGAAGGGGAGAGACACAGAGGCCGCTTGGGGATTCAGCTTGGACAGCTTTATTGACTGGGCAGGAAAGAAGCTGGGGTATAGATGCTTCTTTTGTAGATGCAGACACGGCTGAGGAAGAGCATGGCTGGTCATTGATGTTTCTCACAGAGACTGTGTGCACAGGGTGATACACCAGCCATCACTGGGCACAAAGGAAGAAGCTGCACTGCCAGGTGGCCTCCAGTACCACGGTCCTCCGATGCAGCAGATACATGCTTTGTTCTGTCCTGCATGCTGGTGGCTGCGCTAATTTGCTTCACAGGCGAATTCTACTTCTTCTTCTCACAAGTACTTAACTTTCACAGGGGTTGGCAAGCCCGGCCTTAGCTTCTTTGTTCAGCTATTTAGGTGTTAATTTATCTGATTTCCAATGGGTTTCTTAGAACTCCACGGTACCTGCTCAGGAACTTCTCAGGCTCCGTCTCAACTGGGCTCTCTGATACCTGTGCTCTCTGATCCCGACAGAGTCATTTTGGGACACAGAGCTTGCCTTGGAGCCTGACTTCCTGATGACTTTTGACTGGGGGCCAGCATTATCCTTGGTCTGCACAGTGCACACACACTTCCTCTGCTGCAGCTCTGAGCACTTTAATTTACTGGAGGGGAAACACCTGTAATCCCCGTTTGGAAAAAATGTCTGCTTAATGGCAGTTCTCCCGGATACAACACACTTGACAATGGGAGGCGCAGTGGGATCGGGTCTTGCTGAAGCCTGTTTCATGTGCAGATATAATCAGGGATTTGGCCAGCTATTTGGAAATGGCTGGTCCCTCCAGATAGCTTAATCACTGGGGTAACAATTCTTTGATTTTTTTTTTTAATCAAGATCTCCATTTGCTGCCCTCAAGCCCCTATCATGCTTTAATTCCACATCCTGCCTGATAGCCAGGGCACATCCTTGGGCATCCTCCATAACCATACTCCCCTTCTTCCTGTCCCACCTGGATAGCAGATTACTAGCCCTGGGTCCCCCTTCCAAGCACATGGAACCCCTGTAGGTCTTCATTACTGGCTCCAGCAGGGCCTGTGGGGACCAGTGAGGCAAAGACTCAGTCCTGGTGTTAGTGGTGATCAGAGGGACAGGAAGACCAGGAATGGCCAGCCCTAGGGTGGACAAGGCACTGGCTCCTGACTGGAGAGGGCTGAGCAAACATGTACATATGCTGAGAGAAAGGAAAGCAATTCTCTTACTGTTGGGTTAGAAACAGTGAAGAGAGGCGGCTTAGACAACTCTGTGGTGCTGGGCTGCGGTTAGACAGGTGTGAGTGAGTGTGGGTGTGTGTGTGAGAGAGAGAGTAGCGTGAGTGTTTTGTGTGTATGAATGAGTGTGTGAGCGTGTGTATGTGTGAGAGGGATGTGATTATGTACGAGTAGAGTGAGAGTGAGAGTATGAATGTGTATGTGAGAGTGTGTGCATGTGTGTGACAGGTTACATAGGACCTTAAAGGCCACTGAAAGATCTTTGGGTTTTGCTCTGAATGAAATGGGAAAACATTTTTCATATTCTTTTTTTTAAAGATTTTATTTTTTATTTATGTATATGAGTGCTTTATCTGCATGTACAACTTTATGCCAGAAGAGGGCATCAGATCCCACTAGAGGTGGTTGTGAGCCACCATGTGGTTGCTGGGAGTTGAACTCATGACCTCTGGAAGAGCAAACAGGCAGTGCTCTTAACCACTGAACCATCTCTCAGTATACAAATAATTTGTATATTTTAGGATTTGTTTTTGTTTTTGGTTTTTGGTTTTTGGGTTTTTTTGTTTGGTTGTTTGGTTGGTTTTTGTTTTTTTTTTTGTTTTTTTTGTTTTTTTTTTTTTGGTTCTTAGAGACAGGGTTTCTCTGTGTAGTTTTGGTGCATTTCCTGGAACTCACTCTGTAGACCAGGCTGGCCTCAAACTCACAGAGAACTACCTGCCTCTACCTCCCAAGTGCTGGGATTAAAGGCGTGCACCACCACCGCCTGGCCATTTTTCATATTCTTAAGCAAATATTAATTTTAATTAGCTTTGTGACAATACAATTGAAATATGATTTTTGCCAGTTGAAGTGTACTCTTTGTTTTTGGCAGATGTATAGATGCTTCGGAACACTGTCATCTTTTAGGATATTTCCACAGCCTGTTCTGATCCAAGCTGTGGAAAACTAGAAGACGGGGCTGGAGAGGTGACTTAGAGGCTGGCTGCTCTTCCAGAGGTCCTGAGTTCAATTCCTGGCACCCACATGGTGGCTCATAACCGTCTATAATGAGATCTGATGCCCTCTTCTGGTGTACAGGCAAATATGCAGACAGAACATTGTATACATAATAAATAAATAAATCTTTTTTAAAAAGAAAGAAAAACTGGAGGGTCAACATGTTTTTCTGGCAGTTTGACTATAAACTGTGAAGGAAAAAGTCACATGTGACTCCAAGGTTTGGCCCAAGGGCTAGGGTTGTCTCTGACAGGGGTGTGGAGGGAGCGGGCTTATTGCCAGAATATCATCTCAGATGCCTCCAGCTTAAGATTTAAGAGATATTTAAGTGTCAAATGGGAGATAAACAATTCTGAAATGTCCAGCTTATTGGAACAGTCCACCAAGAGATTTCTAAGTGAGGGGATCTAGGAGTATGCACTAGACCCAAAATAAGCTTCATTGTTTCCAAGGAGAAGGTATAGTGAGACATCATGGAGTCTCCATGATGGAGACATCCAGAAATATTTCTAGGATTTACACTGGGTGGTTACCATGGCCACAGGACCACAGAATATCCCTCACAACATGACCAGCTGTGACCTTGCAATCACTTTTACTGAGTCCGCACACTTTACCATAACAGGCCAGCTCAGACTTCAGTGATCATGGAGATAAGGACTACAGAGACACAGAGTCAGGGCTTGAAGACATCAGAGTTCATCCCATTACAAGCTCACACCAACAGTGTGGCTGACAATTCTTCAGCCACATTCGAAGGGAAGTCTCTCCCACTTCTTGGGCACTCTTTCCTGGATAGATGGCTTGAATAGAAAGTTCTGTCTTTGCCAGGCAATGATAGAGCACACCTTTAATCCCAGCACTCGGGAGGCAGAGGCAGGCGGACCTATGTGAGTTTGAGGCCAGTCTGGTCTACAGAGTGAGTTCCAGGACAGTCAGGACTACACAAAGAAATCTTGTCTTACTAAACAAAACAGAACAAAAAAAGAAAGAAAGAAAGAAAGAAAGAAAGAAAGAAAGAAAGAAAGAAAGAAAGAAAGAAAGAAAAGAAAGGAAGGAAGGAAGAGAGAGAGAGAAAGAAAGAAAGAAAGAAAGAAAGAAAGAAAGAAAAGAAAGGAAGGAAGGAAGGAAGGGGGAGAGAGAGAGAGAGAGAGAGAGAGAAAGAAAGAAAGAAAGAAAGAAAGAAAGAAAGAAAGAAAGAGAAAGTTAGTTCTGTCTTGCATGGAACACAGACCCACTGTCTTAATTAGGGTTTCTATTGTTGTGAAGAGACACTGTGACCACAGCAACTCTTATAAAGGAAAACATTTAATTGAGTGGCTTACAGTTCAGAGGTTTAGTCCATTATCATCATGTCAGGACATAGTACTGGAAAAGGAGCCAAGAAGTCTGCATATTGATCCAAAGGAAGTAAACTGAGACACTGGGCATGACTTGAGCATAAATGAGACCTCAAAGCCTGCCTCCACAGTGACACACTTCCTCCAAGGCCATACCTACTCCAACAAAGCCACACCTCCTAATAGTGCCACTCTCTATTAGCTTATGGGGGCAATTACATTCAAACTATCATGATCCATATCTCTGACCCCCATAAGCTTGTATCAATATCAAAATGCAGAAATGCATTTAGTCCAACTTCAAAAGTTCCTATAGTCTACCACAGTACCAACAGTGTTTAAAAGTCCAAAGTTCAAAGTCTATTCTGAGATTCATGCAATCTCTTAACTGTAATACCCTAATAAAATAAAAATAAAAAAACAGATCACATACTTCCAGAATATAATGGCACAGGATATACATTACCATTCCAAAATGTAGGGAAGAGAACATAGTGAGGAAATACTGTACCAAAGCAAGACCAGCTGGACAAATTTCAAATTCTACATCTTTATGTCTGATGTCAAAACTCTCTTCGGATCTCCAACTCCTTTCAGCCTTGTTGACTGCAACACACTTCTGTCTTGGGCTGGTTCTACTCCCTGTTAGCAGCTCTCCTTAGCAGGTATCCCATGGCTCTGGCATCCCCAACATCTTGGGGTCTCCAAGGCAATCTGGGCTCCAACTTCACAGCTTCATGCAATGGCCTCTCTGGGGCTCCTCCATGTTGGGACACCTTTATACATGTCTGGTGGCTTTCCTTAGTCATGGAGGAATATTCCATAACTCTTTTTTTTTTTCCAGAGCTGAGGACCGAACCCAGGGCCTTGCGCTTGCTAGGCAAGCGCTCTACCACTGAGCTAAATCCCCAACTCCAACCCTCTTCTTCTTCTATCCTTAAAGCCAGAAGCTGCCAAGTTTTGCTGCTTGCTGGGGCTGGAACCTGGTCCCCTTGTTCAATTACATCTTCACCAGCTTTCTTGTTTCGATGGTTTCCTTGACTGCCTAAGATTGGCTATCCTGAAACTGGATTGTAGACCAGGCTGGCCTCAAACTCAGATCTGTCAGCCTCTGCCGCTGGAGTGCTGGGATTAAAGGCATGCACCACCACACCTAGGCTCTAAGATTTTCTTTAATTTCTTTTCACAAGTTGGAAATTTAGCTGGGTGGGATCTGGCCCTGAGGTCACCACTCCCTTTATTCCATTTCTTAATCTGTTTATCTCCTTGAACACAGGACTTAGCTCCATTCCACTTCCTGGTGCCCCTTTTCTCCTCAAATTTTACATTTTGTATTTTTCCTTGCTTAGTTTCCTCCTTTTTATTATAAATCTTCATTAGAGTTACCACTAATAACCACAGGACAGAGTCTACATGAGGCTGTTTTGAGATTTCCTCTGCTAATAGAATTAATTCAAAACCCTTCACTTTAGCCTCAGGCAGACCCTTCAGACAAAGGCAAAAAGCAGCCACATTCTTCACCAAAATATCACAAGAACAATCTCTAGGCCACATATTAATATTTTTCTCCTCTGAAACATCTTGAGCCTGGCCCCACAGTTCATCAAATCACACTCAGCACTACTGTCTTCCATGCTCCAATTATTATGGCCCATTAAGCAGCACTTAAAGCATTCAGCTACTTCTAATCCACAGTCCCAAGGTCCACATTCCTTCAAACAAAAGCATTGTCAGGCCTATCACAACAATACCCCAGTCCCTGGTACCAACTTCTATTTTAGGGTTTCTATTGCTATAAAGAGACACCATGACCATGGCAACTTTTATAATGGAAATCATTTAATTTGGGTGGCTTACAATTTCAGAGGTTTAGTACATTATCATCATGATGGGACATGTCAGCATACAGGCAGACATGGTGTTGAAGGAGCTGAGAATTCTATATCTTAATCCAAAGGCAATGGGAAGTAAATTGAGACACTGGGCATGGCTTGAGCATATAGGAGACCTCAAAGCCTGCCTCCACAGTGACACACTTCCTCCAACAAGGCCACACTTAGTGATGCCACTCTCTATGAGCTTATGGGGACAATTACATTCAAACTACCACACCTACCTTGCTGTAGTTCCTTTCTTTGCATCTAAGGTACCTGAATAAACGCTGACCTACATTTAGTGAATGAGATACAAAGTGCAAGTTTTGACTTGACCATAAGGCTCTTGGCTCTCATCACTTCATGGGACTTGTCAAATGGTTTAGGTTTGAAAACTTAAATAAATTCTTTTGTGCTTCACTAAACCTTCCCAATCTCTCTGTCAAGAGGTTTCCTGAATGTTGGAAGAGAAAGTAAACCAGCGGTGTTTGTTTCTCATCAGTGAAAGCAAAGTGCTTGGGAGAGGTGCACTGCTCTATTTTTGTCCTTTGCTAGTGGAGGGTTGCCAAGAACAAGCAGAGGCGTTCTCCTGTCGTCAACAGCAGAGTTCAGAGGTCAGGATTGGTGGTGCTGGGTCTCGATGCTGGAGAAGGGAGGTTTAAGAATGGGATTCAGAATCTGGGAGCTATCAGGATGGTCTTAGATCCACCTTCAAGTTCAGACCCCTTCTCCTTCACATCCCCAAATCCTCTTCTGCCTGGGAGAAGGACTGTGGAGCATTCCTTCTTCTGCTAATAGGAAGTAGACATCAAGCCTTGAGAGGGCCTTACACTACCTTCATTTCACCATGTGATGCTCTGACTGCTGGTATTCCGGGCCCCTGATGCAGAGGGCAGGCTCCTTTCCACTGTGCTCCTTGGGTGGGAAGACATGCGACATGCTATGGTACAACATGCCAAAGGGTCAGGCTAACTCAAAGCATTTGGGAGCTGTCCTGGATTTAAGGTTGAAGACAGCTCAGAGGACCACTGACTCCACAGACCCAAAGAGCTCTGGGTTTCAGAACTTTGCTTGTGGGACCAAGGACAGCAGGGATTAAATGAAAGCAATTTGGGCACTAAGCTACCCCAGGTCCTGGGTTATTTTAGCATTTGTGTTTTTGTTGTTGATCCATTGCAAGTGTGAATTCAGAGTGCATTTAAAAAAAAAAAACAACAACAACAATACTTTTAATGCAGACTTCAAAAATCCACATAGAATATGGATTTCAAAGTAAGCCTGTGATGACTCAGAAAACTTGAACATTTTTCTAATTGACTGCTAAGCAGTTTGGCTTTAAGAGAAGGGATTCTGGGCAGGCACTTAGCTGCTGACATCTAAACACCCTGCACTCCATTTAGGGAATATATTGACAAGTCTTTTTCTTGTCTACAAGGATAACTTAACACTAGGCCTGTCTAATCTTAGTAGATTCCCAGGGCTGCTGAGGGAGTGGCTGAGCTGATGTGTGGTGTGCTCAGTAATCACTCAATAAAGACCCTCTGGTGGTGGTTATCTATGCACCTTGAGCTGTATGTGGCATGTGACATGCAATTGGGTCATCCTCCTACCTGCAAATCTTGCTTCTCTTCCTCCAGCAAGCTTCCTGCTTGGCCCTACGAGGTTCTTTGGGCGCCAGACTGACTTTCTTGGATTTGCTTTCTATTCTCTTGGCAGGCTCTGGAGCAGGTGTGATTCTCCTTTGTGTTTGTTTAGAAATGCTCTTGACCACTGAGAGGACTCGGGCCTCCCCTACTGTGGTTTCATTTGCTTCCGTTCCTTTGTGTCTGTGTTTACGCCTGTGTTTATATGGTGTAACTTCTTGGAACTGCAGTGTGTATTCTCTGGAGACAAGATCACTGGGTAGACATAATGACATTCCTTGGATTTGGAGGTCCCCAGAAAGTAGTAATTCTCTCCAGGCACTGGAACTACCCAGAATGGTTAGGATTTTTGTTGTTGTTGTTGTTGTTGTTTGTTTTTTGAGATAGGGTTTCTTTATGTAGCTTTGCACCTTTCCTGGATCTTGCTCTGTAGACCAGGCTGGCCTTGAACTCACAATAATCCGCCTGCCTCTGCCTCCCAAGTACTGGGATTAAAGGTGTAGGCCACCACTGCCGGTGGATTTTGTTATTAAAACTAGAACAAGGGCCATTGACATGGCTCAGTAGGTAAAGGGGCTTGCTGCAGTCCTGATGTTCTGAGTTCAAGTCCCAGAATCCACATGGTAGAAACAAAGAACTGATCCTGCAAGCTGTCCTCTGGCCACATGAGTGCTATAAGAAATATAGAACAAACAAACAAACGAAAACTATAATGAGGACAAAGGCAAAACCGGCTCATTCATTTCGCTATTTTTTTTTTATTTATTTTTGGAGACAGGGTCTTAGATATCTCAGGCTGACCACACCTGGTTTATGTGGTGCTGAGACTGAGACTAGAACTTCACACATGCTAGATGAGCACTATACCAACTGAGCTACATCCCCGGCCTCTGTGAGAGCATCAGGTGCACCAATGCAGGAGAGAATTAAGCAGCCATGCCCAGCCCAGCCACCTCTTCACACTGTCTGCTTCACACCATCTGGTGCAACCCAGCCAGCCAAGCGGTTAATCTTCATTGGCAACCTGGTGGGGTTTAGAATCACCATGGAAGCACACCTATGCGTGTTCCCGTGGGTGTTCCTGGAAAACGCTAACTGGAGAGAGGACACAACCTGAGTGTAGGCAGCGCCATTCCTCCAGCTGGGTCCTGAGTGAGAAGAGAAGGTGAGCCGAGCACAGCACTCATCTTCTCTGCCTCCGACCGTGGACACAGTGGACCAGTTGCCTTGATCTCTCAGGACCATGCCTTTCCCACCAGGACGGGCTGTACACCTTGGAACTGTGAGCCAATATAAGCCCTTCTTTCTTTAAGTTGCCTATTGTCAGGACTTTGGTTACACAAAGAAGAAGAGCAATTTATACAGCAGGTTGACCCTCATTTATTTATCTCTCAGGTTTATTTTAATTTTATTTTATTTTATTTTATTTGCATTTGTGTAAAGGTGTCAGATCTCCTGGAACTGGAGTTACAGACAGTTGTGAGCTGTCATGTGGGCGCTGGGAAGAGCAGCCAGTGCTCCTAACCCCTGAACCATCTCTCCAGCCTGATCTCTCAGTTTTTGAATGCTTAATGTTTACTAAGGGGTTGGTGGGTGTGGTGGTTTGAAAGACAGCAGCTCCCACAGGGAGTGGTGCTATTAGGAGGTGTGGCTTTGTTAGGATAGGTATGGCCTTGTTGAAGGACATGTGTCACTCACTGTGCAGGTGGGATCAAGCCACGCCCAGTGTCTCAGACCACTTCCTGATGCTTGTGAGTCAAGATGTCAGAACTCTCAGCTCCCTCTGTAGCACCACGTCTGCCTGCATGCTGCCATGCTCCCAGCTGCCATGCTCCCCACTGTGATGATAATGGGCTAACCCTCTGCAATGGAAGCCAGCCACCAGATGAAAAGTTTTCCTTTTATAAGAGTTGCCATGGTCATGGTGTCTCTTCACAGCAATAGAAACCCTAACTAAGACAGAGGGGAAAGTCCCTGTCTCAGGAGTTCACAAGATTAAGCAAGATCAGAAACACAAAACTGTCATATTTCAAGTTCTGTTTGGAATGAAGGAAATAGACTACCAAGGATGGGCTTAATCGGTGAAGTCAAGATATCACAGAAGTGTGCACATACAAGAACCTAAGAATTAAATTTACGTCCAATGAGTCATTGTTCACTGAACATTTGCTGACTGCTTCCTAAATGCCTGTGGCTGAGCTCGGAACAGAGAAATGCAGTTTGTTTTTATGGAACAGTCCTCAGGAGAGTGAACTTCAGAGAATGACAAAACAGATTGCCTTCCGGTACTGTGCCTGAGCAAGCTGATGACCCTCTCTGGGCCTTACATTCCTCATCTGGAAATAGAGGGCCAGCAAGACCACACAGTGGGTGAATATGGGGAAAAAATTCCATGGGGTTGTTCTCTGACACATTCAGGTGCAGCACACACACATACACACACACACACACACACACACATACACACATCATGCACACATACAATAGTAATTTTACAAAATTTAAATGGAGAAAATAACGTGTAACACACAGCATCATTGGAATGACAGTTCTATCTTTTCATAATGTTATATTTATTATTTTTATGGGGAAGCACACAGCACAGTGTGCACAGGTTGATGAGATGACCACTTTGAGGAGTCAATTCTCTCCACCTTTGCAAGGGCTCCAGGGACCAAACTGAGGTCACTAACCTTGCAAGACACGTGCCTTTACTTTACCTGCTGAGCCATCTCTCCAATCCCAGCTCTATCTTTTGGAAGAGCTGCAACTTAGCAGCTTTGCTCTATGTACCATCAAGTGTCAGTGTGAGCTACAGAGTCTGGCTGCTGCGCTGGACTATGAACTTCCCAAAATAGTGACTGTTATATTCAATTTTTGTCGACTACAACAGTTGCTTGTTGGATTGACTGTCCCCAGCTCACACTGGGTTTCAGAATTTATGAGCTAGGTGCCCTTGGAGCTGTTGTCCCTGTTCCCATGCACATTCCTCGTCCAGGGGCCTCCACTAGGCTGCCGTTAGTACTCACTGTCAGGAAGTGGGGCAGGGTGCTGCCCGGGCCAAGCTTGCTCTTCGGCTCCTACAGGCTCCTAAGGCGTTCCTTCACTTTCCACCCCCACCCACGCCCAGGTTCTTGAGCTCACCTGGCCCCTCCCTCTGCTCTGGCTGTCCAGGTCTGCACTGGCGTGTCTGCGTGTGCTTACTTCCTGTCTGACTTTACAAGTCCATCTGTTTTGGGGTTTGATGGATGCAGCATTGCTTGTCTTGGAAGGTCTCGAATGTCCCTCTCTCTCACTTGACAGGGCACCTGTTAGCTTCTGCCCCAACAGGACTGTGTTCTGGTCCACCCTGACTCACTCCTATGTGCATACACTGGGTTCTGAGAGTGCACAGGGAATGTGCAGGCACATGGCATGGCCCCTTCTGTGAGACACTGTCACTGTCTTGTCTTCAAAAAAAAAAAAAAAAATGGTCCCAGCACTACGGAGGCAGAAGTGAACTGACCGCTGAGTCTGAGGACAGCCTGGTACATGTGTACTGAGCAGTTTATCTATTATCCACTGAAGAGGGCTGAGAAGACCTGGCCTGGACTCGGAGGGATATATGAAAGGAGTTCCCCAACTTGGCTCCTTGCCCCAAGTTCTCTGCTTGGGAAGGGATTTGACTAAGAGTTTTAAAATCTCAACTGTAGATAGATAAGTTACAGAATATTCATCTATGGAATATTATACCTCAATTAAAAGGCAACTCAAATATCCTTTCACAGAGCCTTCAAAACAGTAATTTTCCACCACTGGGAATTTATGATCCACACATGCTTTCCCAGGAGTTCAAAGATGAGTGTCCATGAAGGTAGCCTCAGGAAGTGTTTCTCCTAGTTAGAAATTAGAAGAAGCAGCTGGGCAATGTCATAAAACCTGCCACCAAATCTGATGGCTTGAGTTCAATCCCTGAGTTCCGCATTGTGGGAGGAGAGAACCAGTCCCCACAAGCTGTCTTCTGAACTCTACATGTGCACTACACATAAGCACATGTGTATGAGTATACACACTGAAATAAGTAAATAAATGTAACTTTAAAAAGAATGTTCTCCATAAAAAGAGGTTTTCTGGCACTTTGGGGTTGTTTTTGTTTGTTTTGTGTTTTTTTAAATTGTGAGGCACATGGCACTGTGTGTGAGGTCAGAGGGTGACTTATGGAGTCAGTTCTCTCAATCTACCTTTATGTGGGTTCCCGGGATCAAACTCACATCATCAGGTTCACACACAAGGGCCTTCACCCACTGTCTTAGTCACTGCTATACTACTGTGAAGAGACACCATGGCCAAGGCAACTCTTTTTTTTTTAACTGAGGATCAAACCCAGGGCCATGCACTTGCTAGGCAAGCGCTCTACCACTGAGCTAAATCCCCAACCCTAAGGCAACTCTTATAAGAGAAATCATTTAATTGGGAGCTAGCTTACAGTTTCTGAGAGTTAGTCCATGTTCATTATGATGGGAAGCAGACAGGCATGGGGCTGGAGAAGTAGCTGAGAGCTTTACATCCTGATCTGCGGACAGAGGGAAAGACTGAGCCTGTCGTGGGCTTCTGAAACTTCAAAGCCAAACCCTGAATCCTTTCCAAACATCTCCGGTATTTGGGGACCAAGCATTCAAACCCATGAGACTATGGGGGGCATTCTCTTTCAAACTACCATCCTGTCATAGTTTTTAGGTGAAAAAATGTAATGTCTACCTATGTAGAAAGTGATTTCTCCAGTAGACTCCTTTTCTCTTAGAAAAAGAACACATTCTCATAGTTACATATGCACAAATGCTTTTTAATAAAAACAAAAGCTGCTATCTGAAACAGTAAAGGTATCTGGGAAGAAAATGCTATATTATATTCATTTTAGACTCCTCACATGGTTCTGGGACTGAATCCAAGGTCTTGTGCATACTAGGCAAGTGCTCTAACCACTGAGCAACACCCATAGTCACTAAGTTACTCTTATAATAAAAATATGTATTCACTGCCATACAGCCGCCACAGCAACACACTATGGACCGTGGCTCAAACAACAGAAATCCATTTTCCCCTGGTTCTGGCTGAATATCCCAGATCAGGGTATCAAGATTGTTGGTCCTGTCTTATGGATAGATTATTGGTGAAATTATTAAGGCCACTCCACATAGTTAAAAGGGAGGTTTATTTTGTGGGGTAACTTACAAATGAAGGGATAAGTTGTAGGGTCTGGCAAAGGTATGGCGCAGTCCAGCAGTGTTCTCTGGAGAACTCTGCTCGGTCTCCCTCCAGCGTCCAGCGTCCCAGAAACAAGCGAGAGAGCCCTCCTCCCGATCCTGGGTCTTCTGCTTCCTCCCTCAGCCCCGCCTTGTGGGCGTGACCATTACTGAAGCCTCAATGGGGGTTGGAACTTCCAGGCCAATACACTACAATAGATGGCTGTTTCCTTCAGAGAAAGAGAAAAACAAAACTCTTTATTCTCTCTCTCTCTGTCTCCCTTTCCCCCAGCCCCTCTTTTTATGGGTCCCTTATTCAGTGAGGTTTCAACAACACCTCAGAACTTCCTTTAACCTTGAAGACTTCCTAAAGCTCCTGCATCTGAATATAGTCACACAGTGGGCCAGATGTGAGCAGGTCTACATGTAAAATGACGCATCACAAAATACAACTCTGATTGGATACACACATCACTTTTATAATAAAGGTGAGGATTTGAAGCTTGAGGGGTAGCTCAGTGTAAGGGGTCTGGCATGTCTGGCTTGTTCAGGGTCCTGAGTTTAACCCTAGCACAAGAAGGAAAAGACAAAACAAAACAGAGAAAAGTGAAATTTTGTTGTTGTTTTGTTTTTTGTTTGTTTGTTTGTTTTTTCAAGGCAGGGTTTCTCTGTGTAGCCCTGACTGTCCTGCAACTCACTATGTAGACCAGGCTGGCCTGGAACTCAGAGATCTGCCTGCCTCTGCCTCCAGAGTGCTGGGATTAAAGGCATGTATCACCACTACCTGGCTGAAAGTGAAAATTTAAGGACTTGAAAGTTTGAGTATACTCAATTTAATTTTTTTTTCTATTTTTAATTATGTGTGTGTGCACACTTATGTGCACTAAGTGCCCACAGAGGCCAGAAGAAGGATCTGGAGTCACATGTAAATGGGTGCTGGGAACCCAACTGTCTGAATGAGTAAAAACTGTATGTGCTTTTAACTGCTGAATTAGTTATGGGGCTAGAGAGACGGCTCAGCAGTTAAGTTCTATTCTTCCAGAGGACCTGTAGGGCTTGCATGCTCGGTCCCCAGTTGGTAAAACTGTCTGGGAAGGATTAGATGATGTGGCCTTGTTGGAGGAGGTGTGTCATTGGCATCCGGCCTTGGGATCTCCAAAGGCTGGAGCCTTCTTCCCCAGTGTATTGTCTGTCTCCTGATTGCAGATCCAGATGTGAGCTCTTGGCTGTCCTCTGCTCCTCTGCCATCGTGAACTCTAACCCTCTGCGACCGACCACAAGCCAAGCCCCTAGTCAATTGCTTTCTTTTATGAGCTGCCTTGGCTGAGGTATTTAGTTACATCAGTAAAAGAGTAGGGAAGACAGGACCCAAGTTCAGTTCCCAGCACCATGCCACGGGGCTCTAGGGGACCTGATGCTCTTTTCTGGCTCCCATAGGCACACACAGACACATAGACACACACAAACATACACATAAATACATATAAAATAAATGTTTTTTAAGCCAAAACTTTCCAGTCAGATTGTTTTAGAGAATATTTCCCTCCAAAAACTAAACATTACTTGAATGGTAAATCCACTCTCATTTTTTCTCTTCTGCATTGAAAAAAATAAATGAAGCTTTCTTCGTTTTGATAAGTTTCTTCCAAGAAGGGAAAGGTTGAATTTCAGGTCACTTGTCCACCCACTTCCTGAGAAAAGACCACTTCCTTCATCCTCATGGTGGACCTGCCTGAGCCAAGGGAGGGCCTCCTGTGGGCCTGGGTGCTCCTGTCAAAGTGCCATAGAGGGGTCAGATCATCTGGAGACCTGTTGATTTCTGTGGATTTTGTTTCTAAAAGCTGAAACTCTCTCCCAAGGAAAAGGAGCGGGGAGAGATCCAGGGCTGAGGGACTAGAGGGCGGGGGCAGCTGAGCTACTTCCATGAGTGACAGCAGGAAGCCTGCAGACTCAGTTCTGTCCAGGCTTTCCCTGCTTTGGGTTGCTTCTCTCACAGCAAGGGGCAAGAGAGGGAGCTTCAACAAAGGCAAACTCTGGCTGGGCTCGGCTTCTTTGTTTGTTTGGTTTGGTTTTGCTTTTGAGATAAAAGTTTTACTGTGTAGCCCTGGAACTTGTTATGTAGACCAGGCTGGCCTGGAACTCAGGGGGAGCCCCCTGCCTCTGCTTCATAAATGCTGGCATTATAGGCATGTGCCATCATGCCTGGCTTTGGCTGGGATTTTGATACTGGTGGGGGGGGGGCGACACATGGAACCCTTTCACGTCCCATATTATAAAGACACACTTGTACTCTATAATATAAAGAGAATCGACACATTTGTTGTTACTACACATTTTCTCTCTCTCTCTCTCTCTCTCTCTCTCTCTCTCTCTCTCTCTCTCTCAGTCTGCTTGTTCTAAGTTAACTTCCGGATGCCGCTGGAAGAGTACAAGGCTGACACCATCCTAAACTAATGAGACTACATTTCAAGAAAGCCTTGGCCGGGTGGTGGTGGCGCACGCCTTTAATCCCAGCGCTTGGGAGGCAGAGCCAGACAGATCTCTGTGAGTCCAGCCTGGTCTACAGAGTGAGTTCCAGGACAGGCAGGGCTACACAGAGAAACCCTGTCTCCAAAAAAAAAAAAAAAAGAAAGAAGGAAAGAAAGAAAGGAAGAGAGAAAGAGAGAAAGAGAGAAAGCCTGACAGACACTGAAGGGAGAGCGCAGGGGTGGTAACAGGAAAGGATATACTTCACAAGTTTCAGACTCCTGGCGACCACCTAAGTGAACAGAATGGCTAGAGATGACTCAGATACAGAGGCAGTTCTTGTGTGTGTGTGTGTGTGTGTGTGTGTGTGTGTGTGTGTGTGTGTGACAGAGGCAGTTCTTGTGTGTGTGTGTGTGTGTGTGTGTGTGTGACAGAGGCAGTTCTTGTGTGTGTGTGTGTGTGTGTGTGTGTGTGACAGAGGCAGTTCTTGTGTGTGTGTGTGTGTGTGACAGAGGCAGTTCGTGTGTGTGTGTGTGTGTGTGTGTGTGTGACAGAGGCAGTTCTTGTGTGTGTGTGTGTGTGACAGAGAGTTCTTGTGTGTGTGTGTGTGTGTGTGTGTGTGACAGAGGCAGTTCTTGTGTGTGTGTGTGTGTGACAGAGAGTTCTTGTGTGTGTGTGTGTGTGTGTGTGTGTGTGTGTGACAGAGGCAGTTCTTGTGTGTGTGTGTGTGTGACAGAGACAGTTCTTGTGTGTGTGTGTGTGTGTGTGTGTGTGTGACAGAGGCAGTTCTTATGTGTGTGTGTGTGTGTGTGTGTGTGACAGAGGCAGTTCTTGTGTGTGTGTGTGTGTGTGTGTGTGTGACAGAGGCAGTTCTTGTGTGTGTGTGTGTGTGTGTGTGTGACAGAGGCAGTTCTTGTGTGTGTGTGTGTGTGTGTGTGTGTGACAGAGGCAGTTCTTGTGTGTGTGTGTGTGTGTGTGTGTGTGTGTGTGACAGAGGCAGTTCTTGTGTGTGTGTGTGTGTGTGTGTGTGTGTGTGTGTGACAGAGGCAGTTCTTGTGTGTGTGTGTGTGTGTGTGTGTGTGTGTGTGTGACAGAGGCAGTTCTTGTGTGTGTGGGGGGGGGGGCAGGGTCTATATAGTCCTGGCTGTTCTGGAACTCTCTATGTAGACCAGGCTAGCCTGGAATTCACAGAGATCCGCATGCCTTTGCCTCCCAGTGCTGGAATCAAAGGTGTGCACTATGTCCAGCTCTGAGGCAGTTCTTTAAGGACTTGACCTACATCTTCTCAGACCACCTACCCTCTGAGCTCAGCCCAGCCTCTGCTCACTGGTTTCTGGGGTGACCGCTACAATGAGTATTGGCCTTCTGGTTACAGTTTGGCCAAGCTGTCCTCCAGAGCTTGTGAGACCCCATGAACTGGCCTATCCCATCCCTCAGGTAGAACCTGAACACCCTGCTCCTTCCATCCTTCATACGACTCCCCGACTCCACACCCCACCCTCATCCTGTCAGCCTTCTTATGGGAAGCTACCTTCCAGTCCCATCTCTTTCATGAAAACATCCCTGAGCTTTGATATGATTCTAAAAAAGAGAGTGGATCTTAAAATGACTTTAAAAACAATAATGTACATGAGATTATTGCTATTGTCATTGATATAACGGTTGCTCACATTCAAGCCCAGAGACAGGCCCAGGTGGAGGCATTGGGTTCTCTGAGCTGCTCTCACAAATTGTGACCTACAACTGAGGCTGGAACACCTGCCACCTGCTAGGCCAAAGTCGAGCCAGTCTGAACTAGCCCCAGGGTAGTAGCTGTGGGGCAAAAACAGGCTTTGGTTTGCACATCAAATCCCAAACTATTTTGCTACAAACACATAAGAGTCACTTCCTGTGGGGAGGTCAGCCTTCTCTGCCCTACCTGCTGTCACCAAAGCAACTTTCACAGCTTCTTCGGAGCACAGCAGGTTATGTGGTCTCAAGGCAGAACCTAGACAGTTATCTAGTGGCCTCCTGAGACCCACACTAACTGTGTTCACATGAAAGTGCAGTAGGCCGCCATGTAACGTGCCAGGCATGTTGATCTGTAAGCCTAGTTCCTTGAGGGGTGAGAACAGGAGATTGTTGGGGTTTGCTGGTTTCTAGCCTAGCAGAGAAAGTATGAGTGAGCCCTCAGTTCAGGGAGAGAGCTTCCCTCAGAGAAATAGGTAGAGAGTCATAGGGAATACAAATGCCTTCTTCTGGCCTCCATGTGCACACAGCTGCAATACACATGTGTGCACACACATAACACACACACACAAAACAACACACACAAAAAAACACACATATAACACACACAACACACATACATAACAACATACACAACACACACACACAAAACAACACACACATAACAACACACACAACTACACATACACAAAACAACACACACACAACAGCAACACACACAACACACATAACAACACACACATAACACATATAACAACAAAACATACACATAACACACAACAACACACACAACACACACACCTAATAACACACACACCTAACAACACACACACATACACACTAATAATTTATCTTAAAAAAAAGTCAAGAGGTAGTGAGATAAGCCAAGGCCCAGAGAAATTTTAGAACTAGATGATGACTGCAGCTCTGATACTTATCAGTATAGAAGGAGAAGAAGAGAGGGAGGGAGAAGGAGGAGGAGGGTTGGCTGAGGTGGATCTCCCTCAAGGGTGTGCCCCACTTGGGCATCTTTGCTTTCTCCACTCTTCTCTAGGAACCCCACACCCGCACCCTCGGCTGTGTCTAATCTGAGCACCTCTCTTTATCCTCATGCTAAAGATTTATTAAAACATCCGTTCCTAGGTTTTGTCTCCTAAGCCAAGGAGACACGAAAGGCAACTGATTTCTGATCTTGGCTTCATATTTTCATATTTGTGAAATAAAGGATAATGAAATCTACCCTGTGGGGCTGGAGAGATGGCTCAGAGGTTAAGAGCACCGACTGCTCTTCCAGAGGTCCTGAGTTCAATTCCCAGCAACCACATGGTGGCTCACAACCATATGTAATGAGATCTGGTGCCCTCTTTTGTGTACATAATAAACAAATAAATCTTAAAAAAAAAAAAAAATCTACCCTGTGTGACGACTTTCTGTGTGGTTCTAGAAGCCAGTTGACTGGGAATGCTCCCAGTGTGTGCAGAGTCTTATTTTGAAGACAGGAATCACTTCCTGGCGCTCCCTGAGTTTAGTCCCACAAATCAGATGACACTGGATATCAGAAGCGCTGTCACTGTGTGAAGACAGAAGACTGAAACTGTAACCATTGGGACCACGCCCCCCCAGAATTCTCTAGCAAAGGCTCCTCCTGCTTCCTGCAACTGCTGGTGACACTGGGTATTGCTTAGCCCACGGCTTCTGTCACCTGCACCCTGTGCCTGTTCCTTCCATCAAGACAACAGCCTCTGGGTTTGGTTGGGGGCGGGGTGTCACTCTATTCCCACATGGCCTTAATTCCGTGTCATATGCTCTGGCCATGTTTCCAAATAAAGTCGTGTTCTGAGGAGCTGGGTTTTAGGGGTGCACCACAGCCTTTGGGGGCACACTCAGAACTCATACTATCTGGGAAGACACTCACCTGTTGTGACTTTAGGAAGAGCAATGTTTTCTGCCTTCCGAGAAGAAATGTTGAGGCAGAAGGGATGGACTGCGGGGGCAGTGTGCCGGAGGACAAAACGCAGCTGGTTAATAAATACATGAACTCTGTGGCTCTTGAGATGGGGCCCTTTGAACTCCAGTTCCAGACTAATGTGAGAGGCAGCTGCAGGCAAAATTTGCTACCGGAGAGCTTGCTCTGGAGTGCGCTGCTTCCCGAGGAGCCACAGGCTCCTGAACGGACCTGTGTGGGCCTGAAGCCACACTGACCTGATGCGGGCTGGGCTTCTCTCTGCCCGCTGCCTGCACATGCTGGATGGGCCCACATTGCAAGGACACCAGGGTGATGTCTTCCCACACAGGCCTCCACTTTCCATCCTGACTCAAAAGTTAAATGCAGCTGCAGTCAGTTCTCCAGAGGACTGGGACAGGACACACATCGGGCATTCTTCTCAAAGCTTGGGGAAAACTGCCGAAGGGCTATGTCCCTAGAAGCCTATTCTCTGAAGAAGGCAGGGCTAACTCATGGCTTCTGTCAACCCTTGGCACTGCTGCTTTTGTGGGTCCGTCTTTGCTTAAAAAAAAAAAAAATTAAGCCAGGGGCTAGAGAGATGGCTTAGCGGTTAAGAGAACTGGATGTTCTTCCTGTGGGGGTTCAATTCCCAGCACCGACATGACAGCTCACAACTGTCTGTAATTCCTGTTCCAGGGGATCTGACACCCCCACACAGATATATATGAGGGCAAAACATCAATGTCCATAAAATACAAATTAAAAAAAAATTCCGGGCATGGCTGCATAGGCCTTTAATCTCAGCACTCTGGAGGCAGAGGCAGGAGGATCTCTCTGAGTTTAAGACCAGCCTGGTCTATATAATGAGTTCCAGGATGGCCAGGGCTGCATAGACGGACTGTGTCTCAAAAAATCAACCAACCAACAAACAAATAGGAGATTAGGAAGATGACTCAGAGGTTAAGAGCACTTGTTGCCTGACTCTGAAGACCTGAGTTTGGATCCCACACAAGTCAGGTGTACTCTCACACACTCCTATAACCAAGTGCTGTTAGGGACAGAAACAGGAGGCTGATCGTAACTGGCTGCTGGCCCAGCTGGAAAACTTGAACTCCAGGTTCAGGTCAGGGAGAGATTCTGCTTTAAAAATGGAGTGGTAGAGGAAAACTCCCAACATCCCCCTCTGGCATCTGTGTGAGCATGCACACACACGTATATACACATATACATTACAGGCTGGGCCTTGTGATGTGCCCACAGTCCTAGCAGCTCAGGAAATTTGAGCCCAGGAGAGTGAGGCCAGCCTAGGTAAAACAGTCTCAAAAACAAAAAACAAAAAAACAAAAACAAAAACAAACTAAACTTAATAAAAATAAAATTAGGGGTGGGTATCAGCAGAATGCCGGGTTAGTGTGAAGAAAGACAAGTGTTTGCTCCCCAACACCACACACACATAAGCAATGATAAGATGTATATAACTGGCATAAAGGTTAGTATGATTCATGATAACTCCACTATTATGTGTTCAATTAATATATTCTTTTTTTTCTTGGCTTGACGTTAAAATTAACATTTTTTTTTTTCTGCTTCTACACTGTCATGAACCATAATATGTGTGGGAAAGTCAACTTTGGAGAGGGGCCACACTGTTTTTAATCATGTGGCTATGAGGTGTTGGGAGTGTAAGTGGGTTTAGATCTCGAAGAGATGACTTTACGGTCAATCTAGTCTACACTCAAGGGAGTGACTGAGATCACGTTTGAGACTCGGAGCCGCAGGAGTAAGGATTAAGATGACACATCTACTCTCCAGAGTTAGATGCCCCTATTCCTCCTATAGCCCAGTGTCTGTCTAAATGAAAGTATACATGCGTGCTGGAGCTCCTATCCTCCAACTTCAACACTAGGATAGCTATATAGGACCAAAAAACCAAACCAAACGAAAAAACAAAGGCAGATGCAGCAGAGTGACCAATGGGGAAAGTTGAGAAGAATTCCTAGGCCATCATCTAAACAGACTCTGGGCCAAGTGCACACCAATACTAGTCCTTCCATGATGAAGGTCTGGAGGCAATTTTTGTTCTATGGGACCATAACCATTGGCAGTTCAAGGAACAAACATTTCACCCTCCATCTAATTATGTCCTCATATGTCTTCTCCTAAGGTAGGAAACTGCTTTTGAGAGAGAGAGAGAGAGAGAGAGAGAGAGAGAGAGAGAGAGAGAGAGAGAATGTATACATGCGGCATGTGCATGTGAGGGCAGGTACCAACAGAGGCCAGAAGATGGTGTCAAATTCTCTGGTACCTGAGTTCCATGAGGTTGTGAGCTGCCCAACACGGGTGCTGGGAACTGAACCTGCGTCTTCTGCAGTACATGCTTTTAACTCCGGAGCCATCTCCAGCCCCGTTAAGAAAGTTTTACCAGTTGCACTGGGTCTAGGGAGCATCCTCAGTCATTTTAGATTATCCTCTTGCCGAAGACCTGGTCATAGTATCCATGGTTCCAGATTAATAGACTCAACCAACCTTTGATAGAAAATATTAGACAAAATAAAGTGTCTGTGCTGAGCATGTGCAGACGTGTTCTCTTCATCTTGACTAGAACCCAACAGCTATTGACACAGCATCTACACCATGCTGTCTGTAACTAGTCTAGAGGTGACTTAAAACACATGAGAGGATGTGTGCAGGCCGTGTGCAGACACTGTCTCCCTGTATGTTATTTGCCGGCCTGCCATGTGGTACACACAATGAGCACCAGAAGAAGGTTCTGATGGATACTGGTGGACAGTCATGCATTGTTTTTTTTTGTTTGTTTTTTTGAGACAGGGTTTCTCTGTGTATCCCTGCCTGTACTGGAACTTACTCTGTAGACTAGGCTGACCTCGAACTCAGAGATCTGCCTGCATCTGCCTCCTGAGTGCTGGGATTAAAGGCATGTACCACCACCGCCCGTTTTTGTTTTGTTTTGTTTGCCATCGATCTTTTAGACTTTGCATCTCTATGATCCTTAGCTATAGTTTGAATAAAGTTGTCCTCCTCCAAATTTGAGCCTGGGTCTAATCCAGGGCTATTTGCTCATAGTATTAGAGGGTGAAGACTTCTACTGATTTCTGTCTGCAGAGGCTTCAGGGTTGTGATTATGCTGCTGGGGTGGGGCCCCTATATGAACCTTGTTGACTTTATAAGGAAAAATCTGACTAGAAAGATCTATATGCATTCCTGCTGTGGTGTGGTAAAGCCTTCACCATCTGTTGAGACAGTCTTCAGGACTATGAACACAAACAAACCTCTTTCTTTATTAAGTAGCCTGCCTGAGGTATTGAATTACAGCCATGAAGAGCTGACTAACACATCCTGGCAGCTATTATTTCCCCACACTGTTATAGCGGAAAAGCAGTCATTGACAATATATGAACAAATGGCCATGACCATGATCCACTACCACTTACTTTACAAAGCAGGAAATGCACACCTGTAATCCTATATGTGGGAGGCTGAGTCAGAAAGGTAAGGAGTCTCAGGCCAGCCTGGATTATGTACTAAGATCTCAAAACAATAACAAAACAAAGCAGGTAGAGAGACTGATCACAGATTTGGCCTATGGTAATAGCTTGCCAAACCCGGATTCAACTAACCCACTGGTTCTCAACCTTCCTGATGCTGGGACCCTTTAATACAGTTCCTCATGTTGTGGTGACCCCCCCAACCGTAAAATTATTTTTGTTGCTACTTCATAACTGTAATTTTGCTACTGTTATGAATCACAATGTAAATATCTGATATGCAGGATGTCTGATATGTGACCCCAAAGGGGTTGTGACCCACAGGTTCAGAACCACCGAACTAACCATCATATTCTGTCTGGGTGTGTGTTGCCCGCTGTGCCTTATGTTAGACGTCACTAGGCCTCCGAACACTAATGTCCTCCCTTCATTTCTGGTTCCTTTAAAATAAATTATTGTATTTTGTTTATTTGTGGGATGGGACAGAGTAGAGGTTGGGTGTCCTCTCCTTCTACCATGTAGGCCCCAGGGATTGACTGAGGATTTTAGGATTGGCAGCATGTGCCTTTACCCACTGCGCCATCTCACTGGCTGACTAGCTGCCTTTAAATGGAGACTCAGAGCTAGAAGAGCCCCTAAGGACTGAGTGAGGGCATTACACATGGTGGTGTGCAGAGGCGTTCCTGTACAGGGGCAAGATGTCCCTCTTTTCTCTCAAAAAAACACATATGGATGGCACCTTTCTCCGCTTATTCACAAGCCTGCCTGGCAAAATTGTCTTTCTTCTTTAGGTGTGGAGGCTCACACTTGGAATCCTATCACTTAAGCGGTTGAGGCACAAGGATCACAGTGAGTTCCAGGTCAGCCCAGACTACAGAGTGAGATTCTGTCTCAACACACATGCACATACACACACACACACACACACACACACACACACACACACACCACATACACACATAGATGCACACACATACACACACAGCATACACACATACACATATACACACACATACCATACACACACACAGACCATACCCCCTATACACATATACACACACCACACACACACACACACACACACACACACACACACACACACACACAGACCATACCCCCCCACACATATACACATACACATACACACACACACACATTCACACAAAACAAAGAGTCTGTTGTCATTTTAGAAATCTCCAATGCTAAATCCATGAGGTCCCTAACGGGTCTTCTTTCTTAGGAAGACTGCCAGCAGATAAATAGTGTAACCCCTCAGCTGTGTCAAAAAGCTCAGTGCAAGGTCTTGGGTCTTGTCTCACTTATCCAAGATCAAATAAAAATTATTTTGTGTGGCATATACATGTGTGTATGGACATGCTCATATACATGCATATACATGTGTGTGTGGAGGTCAGGGGGCAACTTTTTTTTTTCAGGCCTGTGCAGTGATGACTCTTACCAGCTGAGCCATCTTGCCAGGCCCTCCAGGACATTTCATAACCAACCTCGACGTCACATTGTTAACTCACTCATCACCCATAACTGCTTCTGGTTTCCCAGATACTGAGTGTGTGAGAGAAGACCCCTCACTTCTCCGTAGTTGCCAGTGAGCATGCCCTCACAGGCGGCTTTGGTCTCCAATGCTGACTTGTGGCCAGTATATCATGTTCAACAAGTGTACAGTGAGTGCTGAACCTATGAGCAAGCCAGAATACAGGTCCACAGACAAAGCAAATGAGAGACGCCACGCGAGGCATCAAACAGCAGTGCTGGTGCTGCCGCTAAACCTGTTTCACACGTGCTCGGCAAACACTTCATTAGCCCGACTACACTGCCAGCCAGAGGCTGAGTTCTTTACCTAAGAAGCTGGACTCCAGATAAGCCCCTCTCTTCCCAAGTCCTGCCCACCGAACAGGGCCAGCACATGGAAGACTAAGGCCATCTTAGAGAATCAGGCAAGAATGTGGCCCTGAGTTTGGACTGAAGGCCAGGGTAAGGCTAGGATAAGGACAGAGGAGGAGGCCCTCCGAGTCTTCGCAGACCTTTTCATTGGCCTGTGGTGGGGATGATAAGGAAAAGCCCTTCCCAGGCTGATCTTGGCTTACTGTTGTCCAGAAGGACTAACAGGCAGGAGAGGGCGGCCTGCTCTGCTGCTAGGGTGGAGAATCTTCACTCAACTGTTTCCCGAGTCTTGTGATTCAGGGAGGAGCCAGGGGTGGGGCATGGGCTTGGCCCTGGGAATGAGATTACAAAGGACAGAGTGGACTGAGCTGGTGGCTCTGGGTGGGACTTTCAGTGGTAGGCCGAGGCAGATCTGGGGAAGGTGTCCCTGCATAACCCACCCTGTGACTCAGGCACCACTAGGCAGCCATCATCCTTGGAAGGTCTCAGATGTCCTCAGCACAGAACTCAATGCAGCCGTTTACTCCGTGGCCTTGGCAAAATCTCCAAAGATCTCAGAGCCTCAGTTTGCCCCTTTATAACACGAAATCAGTAAACTGGGGTGGGGGAGGGTGGAAGTGTGACAAGTGAGAGGACCAGGAGCAGGCAGCACGCCATTTCCAGTTTCTCCAGCTCTGGACAGTAGCGGCACTCTGGAGCTGTGTTGGGTGGGACCAAGTCATGGGTTTTTCAGAAGTGGTTTTCTCCATGAAACATCCCTTAAGTGATAGTTCATGGCTGTGTAGCCAAACAGATGAGCAGAACCCACCCTGGGGTTGTTGTGTGGTCATTATTACTGTGCACATTTCCTTCAGGTTCTTAAAAAAAAAAATTAAAATATTTCTGAAGGCCCTAAAATGTCATCAACTCTGTGCTTTACACCTCTGCACCTAATGGCAGCCTGGACTCTGGTTTCAGGCCACAGCCACCCTGGGCTCAGTTCCTCTCTTCCATTGTTGGTGTTATAATATATAGCACAGGGACGCCAGCTGGCCGGGCCAGGGTATCCCACTTGTGGGGGGGAAACATGGCGGGCAGATGCAGAAGCGGGGGGCACGTGGAACAGTCATTCACATCCAGGTGCTGCATCCATGTGGAGAGTTTATTATAGGAGGGAGATGGCGAGAAAGGCGGGAGAGAGGGAGATGGGAAGAAAGAAGGAAGGGAAAGCAGAGGTGCGCACACCTTGTGGAAAATGGAGAGAAAGAGGAAGAGAAAGAGGAAGGGAGGGTTTTTCCTTAAAATGAGGCTTTTATGTCAGGACGCAGGGCAGCCCTAAGGGGCAAGTTTCCAAGGGGCTCGTCAGAGTACTAACAGCTGAGTCTTGTTGCACACCAGATGGACTGAGATGATGATGAATTCACACACCAGGAGGCCTTTGTCCTCCAATGTGTCCGCCTGGAGAGGCCGTCTGGAATGGGTGACTATGGCTGGTCATGCTAAGTCTTTTCCTGCCTGCATTAGGTACTTTTCTTATTTCTGTAACAAAAACATTTGCAGGGCGGTGGTGGCGCACGCCTTTAATCCCAGCACTCTGGAGGCAGAGGCAGGCGGATTTCTGTGAGTTCGAAGCCAGCCTGGTCTACAGAGCGAGATCCAGGACAGGTACAAAGCTACACAGAGAAACCCTGTCTCGAAAACCAAAAAACCAAAAAACCAAAACAACAACAACAACAACAACAACAACAACAAAAAAAAAACATTTGACAAAAGGTTGCTAAAACTCTTTCTCTGAGGGAGAACCCTCCCTTCTCACAAAATCCACCAAATTTCACCCTGTGGTACCAATGAATTTATTAGATTCACTTAGAGCATGGATGACTGGAGAGCAGCCTCACTGGATGGTCTGCACCCAACATGGATGATGGCTCCCCACCCCCATGGATATGTAGATAGACCTCCTTTTCCTAGGCTTCTCCAGCTTATTTACTTCAGCCCCTCCCTGAGACCCCAGGACCTTGTACAACCAGGGCAGGATTGGATACAATTGCCGGGGAAATGTTGCTGGATACACTAGTGAAGGTCCAAGGACCCTCCCTGCCCTTTTTCTACGAGGGGGTGTCAACAGTCAAGCATCCCCACTGGGATGATCTTCTACTGGTAGACACCACTAGTCCTATGAAGATAATGGGTAATTCGCTGGTATGATCTTCTGCTGGTAGACATGGTTAGTCCTATGACGATGATGGGTAATTCGCTTGGAGGATAGTGCTGAACAACACCAAATCAAACTCTGGCTCGCAGGTTAAGGTGACAGTCCATCTAGTGTGTCTTCTAGATGGCTCTAGATCCTGCTGAGTTGACAGTCAAGATTAACTGTCACAGTACATACAGTATTTGTGTGGTTGTTTTGATGTACCTGTATTACAGGATGTAGCTCTCTTTGGTGGAGGAGGGGCAATGTGAACACTTAAATGATAAAATCCCCAAACTTTATTTTTTATTAACTTTTTTTTTTAGTATCTACTACATGCCAAGCGCTGTTATGGGAACTGCAGATGACAGTGCAGTACCCAAAAAGCTGAAGTCTCTGTTGTCAGACAGTTTGTCTTTTGGAGGAAGGAGGCAGACACCTACTCAATCGATTTCTGAGTACTCGCGAGAACCACCGCTGGGACAGTTTGAGCCACATAACCACGAACTTTCACCTGGACCACTGGAGCCCCCCACTGTCGTGTCTGCTTCTGGACTTGCCCCTTCCCATCTGTTATGAGCAAGCAGCCAAGGTGGTCCTGTGAGAGGAGAGTCGGACCACATCCCTCCTCTAACACAGTCCTCTGGTTGCATCTCCTCTGGTGTGCTCAGTGTGGCGACCGAAGGCCCTGGAGAGGCACTGAGGACAGAGTAATAGAATGGACCTGGTGTTTACTGGGCTAGGCTTGGGTCTGAAGAGGTCACCAAAGTGTGATGATGAATAAGTTAATTGGAAATACTACATTTTCCTGTTTTTGTTTTGTTCTGTCATTCAGATAAAATACCTGACTTAAAAACAAATGAGAAGGGGCTGGAGAGATGGCTCAGAGGTTAAGAGCACTGACTGAGAGGTTTTGAGTTCAATTCCCAGCATCACATGGTGGCTCACAACCATCTGCAATGAGACTTGGTGCTTTCTTCTGGCCTGCAGTCATACATGCTGTATACATAATAAATTAGTAAATCTTTTAAAAAAAAATGAGAAGAAAGATTTGTTTTGTCATGGTGAGGAAGGCCAGATGGAACAGGACAGGTCACAACATGGTAGCCAGGAAGCAGAGAGAGAGAGAGGTCTGGAGACAGAAGTTGCTTCTCTCCTCAGACTTGTCCCTTTGGGCCTACTTCCTCCAGCTGACTCCATCTCTCACCATTTCCAGAACCTCAAGAAACAGTACCACCATCTAGGGACCAGCCCTTCAACAATGACCCTCTGGGGAAATCTTCATAGTCAAATCATAACAGGTGCTCCTGGGGGGCATCGCAGATGGGGGCTACAGCTAAGATTCTTATCTTTCCATGGGACAGTCTGAGCTTGGACCTCCTCAATACCAAGGAAACTCCCTGCAGCTGACCACACAGTAGAGGGAACAGCCCAGCTGTGGGCCTCCTGCAGCTAGCACTCAAAATTGTTTCAGTCCCTAGGTGTGGGTCTGGATGATTTTCACTACAATCCACAACCATCCCAGGCACCATTCACGCCCAGCTCACAGTGGGCAGACGCCATGTGTATTTTACCCACTTTCCTCCTATAGTAATGTGTAGCAGGAATCTTAAAAGTCTTATTAATAAGATCATACTCAGAGCCAGGTATTGGGGTGAATGCTGGAAGATCAGAGAAGCTGAACAAGCCAGTTTCCTCACCTCGCCAGTTCCTCAGCTGGTCTTGTTTCCTCAGACTGCAAGCTTCTGAGTCCTCATCCCAATGGCTCTCAGCTGAACTGCTGCTCCAAAGCCTAAAAGCTTAACCAGCCAAATGCTTAACTAACTTAGTTCCTGGTCCTCACGCCTTATATACCTTTCTGCTTTCTGCTATCACTCCCTGGGATTAAAGGCGTGTGTCACCATGCCTGGCTGTTTCTAATGTGGCTTTGAATTCAGAGATCCGCCTGGCTTTGCCTCCTGAGTGCTGGGATTAAAGTCGAGCACCACCACCACCCAGCTTCTGCTATGGCTTGCTCTGACCCATTTTCTAGCCACCATTTTTGGCTCTGTATTTAGTGGCTGTCTGTTCTCTGACCCCAGATAAATTTAATAGGGTGCACAGTATTTTGGAGAACACAATACCACCACAGTAATGCCTTTCAAAACTAGACTAAATTGCAATGATAAGGTGTACTTGGCCCAGTATCCAAGGCTACTCAGGTGGCTCCAATTCTACCATGAGTCCACTCACGGTCAATGTACACATATGTCCATCTCCACATGGTCCCTCTGTTGGCTTCATAACCACACTTCCTTGCCCTCCCTTACAGGTGTGTCATAAAATGTCATTTCCCAAACATCTGGTGGGGGCTGGTGGCATAGCTCAGCAGTTGCAGAGCTTGCAAGAGCCCTGGGTCCATCTCTCTTAACACAGGGAAAAGAAAAGCAAGCAGAGAGCTGTTTTTTTAAATAGAATCATACATGTGTGTCCTCTTTGGAATTGCCTTTTCAGCTTGGCTAATTTTTCTCAAAATTCATCCAGTTGTGTTCATCAACAGCATTGGTTGGTAAAAACATGCCAGTGTGTCTCACATTCACTCGCTGAATGACACCTGGGCTGTTTCCAGGTTTGGGACTATTCTGAACAAAGCTCCTCTGAACATTTGTATACAGGTTTTTGTGTGAACATGTCTCTGGGACAAATTCCCAAGAGTACATTTGCTGGTACTTGGTAATTGGATATTAGATTTATTAAAAAGTGCCAAATTGTTCTTCAGAATGGCCACACCACTTCAGTGCCCACCCTTGATGTCTGACTCACTCTCAAGTCTTCACCAGCACGTGTCGATGCTATTTTATCTCATTATGACTTCCATTTACATCTCCCTCCTGTGGTGCTCACTGCTTTCTGTCCTCAGCATGAGAGCTGGGCAGTTTTTAGTGTCGGGTTTTAAGAGTTCTTTGTGTACTCTAGGTTCTAGTTCTTTGTTGGAAATGTGCTTTGCCAGGTTGTGGCTTTGTGTGTGTGTGTGGGGGGGCAGGGTTGGTATTCACATACATGAATGTGGATGCCAGAAATTGATGCCAGGTGTCTTTCTCTGTTCCTCATTTGGAGACAGGGTCTCTCACTGAACCTGGAGCTCACTGATTGACTAGACTGGCCAGTAAACCTTGAGATCCTCCTGTCTCCACCTTCCCTAGTGCTGGAATTGCAGGTGGATGCTGCCACACCTGGCTTTTTATGAGGGTGTTGGGATCTGAAGTCATGTCCTTAAGCTTGCACAGTAAGTACTTTACCCCTTCCCCCCATCTCCTCAGCCCTGCAGACTGTCTTTCACACATAAACCAGGTGTCATCTACAGGTTAAAGTCACCACATTTTCCATTTGTGATTCATATTTTGGTGTGGACTCTTTGCCTGTCTCTAGAGTCCCAGAGGTTTTCTCTTCTATTTTTTTCTTGTTTGTATTTGGTTTTTTTGAGACAGGGTTTTTGTGTAACAGCCCTGGCTGTCTTGGAACTCACTCTGTAGATCAGGCTGGTCTTGAACTCACACAGATCCATCTGCTGGGATTAAAGGAATGCACCACCATACCCAGTTTCTTTTTTTTTTTTTCTAAATTTTTCATAACTTTACATGTTATCTGTAAGTCCATGATCTAAAAAAAAAAAGTGCACGGAATATGTTTTCATTTCAGACCAGATAAACTTATTTTTCCAGGTGTCAGCAGGACCAGATGGATCACACCTTTAATTCCAGTACTTGGGAGGCAGAGGCAGAGGCAGGTGGATCTCTGAGTTCAAGGTCAGCCTGGTACTTAGAGCATAGAGCTAGTTCCAGGACAGCCTGAGATATATACAGGGAAACTTTGCTTTGAAAAAATAAAAAAAAAAAAAAAAAAAAAAAAAAGGAAGCCTAGAACCCTGGGAACTGCTGGGCAAGAGTGTCAGCTTCTGGCAGGTTGGACAGCACAGCTGCAATTGCTGAGTGAGTGCTTCTGAGTGGGAGCCAGCACCACTGTGGCCAGTGGGCCAGGAGACCAGACACCAACTGCTGAGCCCTCCTGTCCGCTTGGTTCCACAGCAGTTACTTTTAGTAGGTATCACAGAGATGTCCTCATTTGTAACTATGCATTTAGATCTCTCCTCCTGTAGACATCTTTGTGCCAGACTTTCTCTAATCTTCCCTCTGTCAAGTTCTTGATCAGTGAGCCAAGTCCTTCACCACTCTCTGTGAATCTGTTTCTTTTTAAAAAATATTAGTTGTATGTGTGTTTGTCTGCATGAGTTTATGTGCACCACATGAATGCAGGAGGCTACAGAAACCAGAAGAGGGCATTGGATTCCCAGGAACTGGAGTTACAGGCAATTATGAATCATTGTATGGGTCTGGGAACTGAACCTGGATCCTCTGCAAGGGTAGTCAGTGCTCTTAACTTTTGAGCCATCTCTCTAGACCCCATTTCTTTAACTCACTGTGATTTCTCTTTCCTGATCAATGAATGATAGGCACATGAGGCTCAGATGTCTCCTCACCCTGTCTTCCAGTCACCTTAAAATGGGCTGAATCGGCATCAGTACACTTGAGAGTCAATCCCATGTGAGGATGTTTCCTCCTCCTGCTCTCCCAAGGAGCTCTTTTAAGATCCTCAGGGATCATCCATGTTGCCACAGGTGTCAGCTGAAGGAGAGGTTGGTGTAGCTGTGGGTGTCTGGAGTTTCACAACCTTTTCCATTCTAACCTCAAAGCATCACTATGCACTCAGTGGGTGGAAGCCATGACTAACCATGGTGAAAGGAGAGAATGGAATTCAACTTTGTCTTCAATGTGGGAGAGCAGAATGTGGAAGAACACCTGAAATTGGAGGTGCTGAGCCATCCTTGGAAAATACTGTCTGTCACAAGGTTAGCCAGAACTGAGTTCTCCAGCCAGAGCTGAGTTCTCAGGACTCTTCAGGTTGCTCCTCAGCACTCTGTTTCTTTCGAGGTTGCTTTTTGGTTGTGTGGAGTTTCACCCTGTGTATACACAAATTGGCACTCAGCCATTACAATGTTTTACATGGGGCTCCTTCTCCAGGTCATTAACTTCTCTTTGGCATTTTATCTAGTAAATTCCAGATGACCTGATTTCTCTGAACTTCAGTCCCTTGTTTCTCAAACTCAGCAAAACCTTTGATCTGTTTGGGTACTCCATTTTGGTGCTGTTATATGAAAATTTCCTCCACAGCCATGTGCCCACTTCAGCTGGCTCCCTTCCCTTGGAACACAGATCTGTGTCGCCTCTTTTCCAGTATTTGGAGATCTTTGATCTGTTTCCTTGATTCCCATTCCCAGCTTTTGAGAGCAAGCCCTATATCTATTATTCCTTTGTCCATAGAAGCAGAACTGGAATTCTGAAGGAGACCAGAAGAATTAGATTATGAATTGGATTTGGGCTGTAGAGACATACAATGACCAAGTGTTTGGCCTGAAATTTGGAGGGTGGCATTGCTGTAACCAAGGCGAGATCAGCTTTTTAAGGGTTTAGTTTCAAGCATGTTACATTTGAGAGGCCTGCTGAATGTCCAGGTGGGCATGACTACTGCTTAGGAGTATCTAGGAGGGACAGGGACTGAACACCTAACCAGGAGCAAGGTCACTATCAAGGTCAAGAGAGGACAAAGCCTCCTTGGATGACTTCATCTCATTTGATACTCCAGAGCCAACATTGTCCTGAAGCAAGTTGCTCTTTGGTTTTGGCCCTTGGCTTTTGTGAAACTTGAGAATGGTAAGACATCCATTTCCCTCAGCTCCCAGCTTTTTTTTTTGGAGCTGAAGATCGAACCCAGGGCCTTGCGTTGGCTAGGCAAGCGCTCTACCACTGAGCTAAATCCCCAACCCCCCCTTTTTTTATAACTTTTTTATTTGTATTTTATATTCATTGTAGCATGTATGTCTGTGAGGGTGTTGGATCCCCTGGAACTGGAATTACAGACAGGTGTGTGCTGCCATGTGGATGCTGGGAACTGAACCCAGGTCCTTTGGAAGAGCAGCCAGTGCTCTTAACCACTGAGCCATATCTCCAGCCCAGCTCCCAGCTTTTTTGTTTGTTTTAAATACTTTTTTATGTGTATTGGGGTCCTGCCTGCATGTATGTCTCTGTGATGTGTCAGATTCCTCAGGAACAGGAGTTAAGAGTTGTGAACTGCCTTGTGGGTGCTGGGAATTGAACCCTAGTCCTCTGGAAGTACAGCCAGTGCTCCTAACCAATGAACTATCTCTCCAGCTCCCCCACCTCGTTCCCTCCCCCCCCCCCCCCCCCCCCCAAGATAGAGTTTCTCTGTGTGACAGCCCTAGCTGTCCTGGAACTCATTTTGTAGACTAGGCTGGCTTAGAACTCACAGAGATCCACCTGCCTCTGCATCTCAAGTGCTGGGATTAAAGTTGTGTACCACCATCACCTGGCAAGCTCCTAGCTTTTTATCCAAAGACAACAGGACAACCAAATTAGTCATACATGAGTGTCATTCCTAAGTTGGCTGCTGGTCCCATGTTAGTGCAGGAAAGGGAAGGGCGGGTGAAGGAGGGAAGCAGAGCCTGCAGCTGGGGCTCCCGCTGCCTAAGGGAGTAGGGATGGAGTCTGTGAAGCCAAGGCTTTCTGAGAAGCACTGTTTCCCACTGGACACATCACAGGTATACTAAGGCCCACAGGGGTTTTTCAGTACCTCAACTGCTGGTAAGCTATTATAAATCCTATTATGCTGCTGTCCAGTAATTCTTGGAAGTGCTGGAGGTGTAGCTCAGTGGCATGTGCAAGGCCCTGAATCCTTAAATCCCAAGCAGTACAGAGAACAAGGGAGAATGAGAACTTCAAATAATCCCTGGAAAATTATGTTTATGCATTTTAGAGGAGGTGGGAAGGGAGAAGTAAAATTAGGCATGGTGCTTGAATGACCATCAGTGACACGGCACATTTGCTAACTCCAAGTCAACGGCAAGGCCAGGGGCTTGAGAGTCTATTTCATCAACAAGCATTACCTGGTATGCACTGCTAGAGGAAAGGCTGCTCTGTATAATTACCTTTAGGCTATAAAAGCAAGCAACACTGTTGACAGGAGGGGAAAAAACTCAGTCCATAACATTTTGATTTGAATCCATGTTTTGGGCACAAATCCTAGAATTGGTTCAGGCGGCAAGACTGCTGGAAGACAAGAGGATGCCACATTCTGTATGTGCCTGTAAATTGGAAACCCACACCTTGAGTACATTGGCGGCATGGGTTTGATACGCAGGAGCTAGGTGGAACCATGGTGTTACATTTGTCATGGATAATATTTTGGCACCCCTGTGACAATGGTAATAAATTGACTGGCACCAGAAGCAGCCTGGGAAAGGAATACCATTGTGGGAGCAAAGCAGTCTAGTTTGTTTAGCAGCCAGCATGTCAGCTTTCTGAATGGAGCGAAGTAGGTACTCATAGAGCAAGGGGTGCACTTTGCATTTCCCTTCCTTTACTCTGCTCATTGCCAAGCTCACAACAGAACTCGTGGTGGGAACCAGCTCTGCAGGGCCACTCTGCTGCTTCCTCACAAAAGTGGGTACAACTGCAACAGGGCGCAGAGCTGAAGGCCAAGTCAGGAAAGAGACAGTAGGCTGTGTGAGCAGCCTGTGGCTTTGCAGCTGTTCCGATACAGATCTGTAGTTTACAGCCTCTTTCAACTGTGGCTGTGGGCAGCATATGAAATCATCTCTGGAATCTTTATGTGAACATGGTGGGGCAAAGCCAAGACCTCAAGCACCTGGTGGATGGGAGCACACATCTTTGATAGGTACTAGTCAGGGTTGTGGAAGGCCTGAGCCCAAGAAAAGCTTCCCAGCTGATTCTGCCTTGTACCCACACCTTTATAGATGGCAACCTCATGGAAGCAAAACAGGATTGCTGCTTAAGCATTGTCTATCAAATGTGGACAATAATAATTCTTGCCCTTCTTGCCTTTTGAGAATAATGGCTGATAGTAACTGTCCAATGTTTGCTATTGTACACTAGGCACCATCTTAAAAGCTTTATGTTTAAGAACCACATAACACACTTTACAGACAGGAAATCATCCAGAGCCAACAGGGTTTGATTCCAAGCTAGGAAGTGATTATGGTATTTTCTCTTAAGTGCTGCTTTGAGCTCATGAAGTGCCATAAATAAAGTAACTTCCTGTGAGAATTGAAAACCAGGTGCCGCACACAGGACTTGTACCCAGGTGACAACCACTAAGGGCAGGTGAAATGGAAAGACTTGCAATCATGGGCATCTTGCAATGTGCCATTGCTGTTCACAGTCCACAAAATGGCTTGATTACAAATTTAGAATTTCAAAACAGAAAAGGACACATGGCAAGTTAGAGAAATCAGAGAAATGGGTATAAATGGAACATTTCTGTATCCTTGAAATGCTTTCCTGGCTTAGCAGAGAAGGCAGTGAGCTTTGAAATCAAGCCTCTACTAATAACACAGTGCCCTTGGTTGTGGAGATGCTTGCCATACGTACATTAGGGCACACATGTATACGCTTCCTCATGTGTGTATGCACATGTGTACAGAAGCACAAGGTTGACATCAGGAGTCTTCCACAATCATTCTCTACCTTATTCTTTGAGGCAAGGTCTCCTCCACTGAACCCAGAACTCTCTCATTAGACTAGTCTAAGTAGCCAGGTTGCTCTGGGGATCCTATCTCTGCCTTCCTAGAGCTTGATTACTAGCAGGCTGCCACACCCAGCTGGCATTTGCCAACAACCCAGCAATTGTGTAGGTTCTAGGGATCTGAACTCTGCTCCTGATGCTTGAAGCACCTAATTCACTTAACCTACTGAGTCTTCCTCCCAGCCCGGTAAGTTTTAAAAAGTTGAGTCCATCCCCCAGCATTCTTTAGTAACCCCCACACTAGCATGCATTCAAATATTGCCCCACATAAAAAAAAGGTTTTTGGTCCCCCCCACCACCACTCTCCCCGACAGGGGTTTCTCCATGTAGTTTTAGTGCCTATCCTGGATCTCGCTCTGTAACCCAGGCTGGCCTCAAACTCAGAGATCCACCTGGCTCTGCCTCCCGAGTGCTGGGACTAAAGGCGTGCGCCGCCGCCACCACCACCTGGCTAAAAAAGGGGTTTTCTATATTTTAGACAACAGAATGGCTACCCTAGTCTTGGCATCTGCACTAGTAAAGCATTCAATTCACTCCAAGTTCAACAAAATGTGTTCAGCCTGCCTTTAACTTTTAACCAATATCTAAAGGGCTGGCACATCTAGTTTCCTAATATCTCAAGATTTAATGGTTAGTATGTGGCATAGGTCCCCTCAAAAAAATGCTATGAGCAGCAATGAGGTGACTGAACAAGCAACGGGCCTGCACTGAGCCCTTGAGAACTGCCAGGACTTTAGCTTCCTAGCACATTGCCAGTGGCTCCCTTCCCATAGATTCTGTGAGAAGTTATTACCACTGCCTAGTTGTGAGCTGATTCTGTGAGACTACTTGGCCTCTGCTTTGTGAACAGTATGAAAGGAAGTCTGATTCTCTTGGGACCAGGAAAAGCACAAAAACAGCCCCAAGAGCATCAGTGTATTAAGATAGGTTCTCAACAAACACGTTGACCAGATATGTGATCTCTTTAAGAATATGGTCATAAGCTATTTTTTTTTCTTAAGAAAAAAATGTGTGTACGTGTAGGGGATATGCACACCAAGGAACATATGATGGCTGGAGGACAGTTTGCAAGGACTGGTTCTCTTCACCACTGGGTTGGAGCTGAGGGGCCCCACGGTGGGTGAGAAAGAGACATGCCATGCAGACTCAGCGGGAGGCAGTCATGGCGGGTGGGAGCTGCAGGGAAAGGCACACCATGCAGGAGGCACTCACATAGAAAGATCTATTAGGGGAAGAGAAAGGGAGAAACTGGGCAGGGGCTGAGAAGAGAAGAGAAGGGGGAAAAGAAGAAGAGAGGATGTGCAGAAAGACCTCGTGGGAAGAGAGGAAAGAAGAGAAGGGATAGGGAAAGAGAGAAAAGGGAGGAGTTTTCTCTTAAAGGAGACTTTATATCTGCTTATTGGCCTGGCCCCCAAGGGGTAGATCTGAATGCTAACAGATAAGGACTCAGGTCCTCAGGCTCAGTGAGCCATCTCACTGACCCCATAGACCAATTTTGAGCATATGTATGAGGAGTATTAAAGATTAAGGCCACACACACACCACAGAGTAAATATGCCTACAATCCACAATGTATTCAAAAGTTTTAGCACAGTTCTGATAAGGGATAGGGTACAGGTGTGGGCTGTCCCCTTTCTCAACACAAAGGCAGCTACAGTTTATCCTCAATAATAAGTGCAGCCCACAATAAAAGATATTTCAAGAGACTAATTATTAAACCACCACAAAAGCTTTGAAATAGCCAAAAGAAACAGGGAGGTGGTGGCACACATCTCCCACACAACTGGGAGGCAGATGCAAGTGGCTCTGAGTTCCAGACCAGTCTGGTCTAGAGGGTGAGTTCCAGGACAGACAGCCAAGGCTACACAGAGAAACCCTGTCTTAAAAAACAAAACAAAAAAGCCAAAGAAACTAGTATCAACATAGCCACACTGCTTGGAATATATCCAAATGGAAAAGTTTGGGATGAAAGTACTTATTTTGACAAAGAACTACTTTACCCATGCTCCTTTACCAAGTGCTGTAGACACTGTTCTATTGCTGTGAAGAGAATTTGACAGCAACTCTATGGGGGCTTGTTTACAGTTTCAGAGGCTTGGTCCTTTATCACATGGCAGGGTGCACAGGAGCATGGAGCTGGAGCAATAGCTGAAAGCTGAGAGCTGAAGCTAGGCTACTGATCGACGGCAGGTGGGGAATGGAGAGGGGAGGGGAGATGGCCTGGAAGGCTTTGAAACTCAAACCACCCTAGAACACACTCTCCAGAAAGCTCCAATCCTTTCAAACAGTTCCACTCCCTGGTGACCAAGCATTCAAACATCAGACTATGGGGGCCATTCTTAATTCAAAACAGCACACTAAGTAACCGAAGCCATCTAAATATCCAAGGTCTGAGGAAACCGTTTATTAGAACCTCTTTCAGTTTGAATTAGATTATATCTTTGTAAACAAACACATTTTACTCCACAAGCAAGCAAAAAGGACTCCAGATTAGTACTCCTTTTTGTGTGGATTGTGTCTAGGTCAGTGTAAAAAGCTTGGGAAAGAACATCAGACAAGATAAAAGGCTTATTTAGTGAGCTCAAAGTCTGATACTAAAAAGAGGCAGGGATAACTCCTGCCTTATTACATAGCACCTTTGATATCCATCTGTGGGAGTAGATTCCCAAGCAGACAGAGCCTGCAGTTTCTGACAGCACTTAGCCCAGCTTCACTCACAGTGCTGCCAAATGTGGACACAAATTGCCTGCTTTACTGACTACCACCACTAGCTTTCAAAGCAAGAGATATCAACATTATTGGTAGGCATGCATCACTAAAAATACCTATCTACTGCCTAAGACTCATTAAGCAAACATCTCTGCAGATTCCTCAACACTCAGCTAAAGCTTCGATGTGTGTGTTTTTGACTAATCTGACTTCCTTTAATTTTTTTCTTGAATAAAACCAGAAGGGGGGGGGGGAATCAATGCTTATTCAGTCCTGCTTGTTTTATAAGCTTAACTTACGACCTCAAAGCATGTCCTTCCCTTCCCCCAAGAGGGTTTCTGTGTAACAGCCCTGGCTGTCCTTGAACTCAGAGATCCATCCACCTGACTCTGCCTCTTGAGTGCTGCTGGGATTAAAAGGTGTGAGACACCACCTCCCGGCAATCACAACAGAAATAAAGTTTAACCAGCCCTCAGAGATTTGAAAAAACTCTTTCCTAACTGTAAGGGGGCACCTACCCTGTCCATAAGGTTTCTTTCCAAGAGCCTCCAAAGGAGGATATAATGACACTCATTACATGAGGACCGACACACGTAGCATTTAAGGGAAAGAAGGGCTAAAGCATTTCACATACTATTTAGAATCAGCTGACACACCCTCTGCACTAACCATTTAGATAAAGTGCTGTGTTTTTGCTTACCAATATACTAGAGAGCTAGAGCCTTTTGTAAAAATAAACCAAGTTGTATTTTTCTAGGTTCTGGATTTTTAGTTCACAGCTAACATCTTTTATAAAAATACCAGTAAGAAATTACTTTATCTTAAAAATCTGATGACATTAAAAAAAGAAGTCACAAACCCCAGAAAACTGAGAACTACACCTAAATGTAAGCCCTAGTTTCAGTGTATAATTACTGATTTTATAAAGCATCTCTTTCAACAAAGTGCTCAACAGCCCCCTACCGAACCCTAAGAGCAATGCTGGTTTGTGATAGAAATCTGGTAAACAAAACAAACAAACAAAATCCATGGGACCTCCACAGCTTTCTGTTGTTTTCTCCTACTTTCTCCATTAGTTGACATTAATCACTGCATTTAAAATAGGCATGACTCCAGCTCAAGATGCTGTATTTTAACATGGAAACAATAGAAATGTACTTATGTGAATATCACATCATACAGTTTGAAAAATACACACACAGAAGTATAGTGAACAGATGATATATTTCAAACAAGACCATGCTCGCTTAAGTCATCTTCTTCCGAGGATGTCTTCAGACTTGCCTTCATAGATGGGCCTTGTGCTGAACTCACTCCACCATACAGAAGTGTCAGGATATCAAGAGGTATGCCTTGCTTCCTGCCTCCATGAGCTGGATGTCACTGTCACAGGCTGCTGGAAAGGGCTACAGATGACAAACCATCACATGAAATGGAAACAGCATCCCCCAGGAAGCTGTGTCTACACTAGACAGTGTGACCTGACTAGGTCTGCTAAATTTTCCCAAATGAAAAGATGACCATTTTCTCAAAGACCAGAATTATGAAGTCACTTTTCACCCCCATCTTTGTAGACCCAAGTTCAGCGAACTTTCAGATTAGAATCTATAATTCAGTTGAGTGTTCAGGACTACAGAAGTCATCTTGAGACTTTCTACGAAAGTATGTACAGATCTTCCTCATGGAGCTGGGAGTAATGGTGACCTAGAAGAAAATGGAGAGTTAGAGACTTCCCAAGTTAAAGTTGTGAATTATCTCAGCAAGTGTCTAGGTTATAGCTGCCATTCTCCTGAGCAAACCAGACCCCTCAACTGATAAACCAGCTATCACTTCTACATCGTTTCCCAATAAAGGAACATTTTTCTGATAAAGAAACATTAGTTGTATATGGTGGCACACTCCCATAATCTCAGCACGTGGGAGATTAAGGCAGGAAGGTCCCAAATTTAAAGCCAGTCTGGAATACACAGTGAGAACCTGCAAGTCAATAAAATATAAAAACAAATAAACAAAACAAAACAACCCAAAAATTAAAAAAAAAAAAAAAAAAAAAAAAAAGATTAACACACCATTCTTAAAGTTTTGAGATTTACGTTATTGGTAAAAAACCCCTGGTCATGGGGGTTGGGGAAGAACCAGGGAAGAGGAACATTTTGGCTAGGAGCAGAGTTCTACTTTGCAGGGAAGAAAACGTTTGTTTTAGCTTGTATAGTAAATAGCTTTTATATATTCCTCGATTCCTTTCCTAGAAGCATAGCCTGGGCTATGGACATTAAATGGAGCAGGACACTCACCTCACTAGTACTGGCCTAAGGATACCTAACTTCTGCTCCTAATTATGGATTATGTTTCTGTCATCTTCCTCAATTCAGAGTGAGTTTTATTTATTTATTGTGAGTCATAATGGAGCTGAAAGCCCCTCCCCACAACCACACACTGAATAACAGCAGCAGCACTCTACCCCTCTGTTGGTGTCCATGGCTCCCTCAATGCTCAGTTACCTCCACCACTCTAGTCACACACTTTGCAAGGTTCACTTACTTCTCCCACAACATCTCATTTAAATGTCATGTTAGTCAACGAAAAGTGAATCTTAAAAGATAAGTAACATTACACTGAATTGCTGAATTTAGGTTAAAAGAGCAAACACAAGTATTCAGAATACTGATGTATGTAAGATAATCACAAACTTAGGGAAAAGCCATAAAAAAACAAATCAAGGAATCTGTAATTTAATTGCTTTAAAATACCTAAGCTTCATTTTGATCATAAATGCAATTACAAGCTGAAAATCTACTTATGGATATTGGCAAGTTTCCCAAGAATAACAACTTTACTTAAAAAAAGATGTCATACTGTCTCCCAGGAGAGAGATCACACCCTAGATAGTGAGAGGAAGACCTGGCTGAATCAAGCACTAAGTGGTATGATCAGATGAAGGGTTTAATGGAGTATGCTCAGATGAAGGGTTTAATGGAGTAAGTAACAGGGCTGTCAAATAATTAACAAAGTTAATCTGAGTCCCAGACAAACTTGAGAACTGCATTTGGTCCCCTTCAAATAGGACATACATCTTCCCACACTGAAGGCTTGCTTACCGGGCCTGGTGACGTCTTTCCACTCTGTCTCCTGGAACTGGGTGTCTGGGATGATGGACTTCGTGGAGATAAATTCTCAGCTCTCCGTTTGGCCGCCATGGCCAACAACCAGTTCTTATTCTCTGGGGAGCTATTCTCCTTGCCCACCATTTCAGACCCTTCTCCACATGGTCTCAATGGAAGAGGCAGTGTTCCACAGCCTTCTGAAGCATAAGGACTGACTGGAGAAGGAGGCTCTGAGATGCCTGTACCAGCACCTTCAATCTGGCTTGATTTGGGAGGACCTGCAGAGTCCTGGCTAAGGGCTTCCTGGTTGCTGGAAAGGCAGCACAGATCCAAATGAAGACTCTCCACTTGGCCGTCAAGCTCAGTGACACAGTTGCAACTCTTCACACACTTTTGTTTCACACTCTCCAGACAGCTTGAGTCTAGACGCCTCTTCACTCTATTTCTAGATTCAGAGCAAGCATCTGCTTGTGATGACTTCTGGCTCACAGGAATGAGAGCTTTTCTTGGAGATGAGATCTTTGTCTCAGAAGCAGGTGGAGTGACGGGTGGTGATGAGGAAGGTGTTCGGGTCACCCAGTTTCTAAGAGACATCTTGAAAGATGAGAGTGGCTTGGGGGACACAGAAGAGATGGAGCCTCTTCTGCCGACTGGAGACCGGGTTTTGGCAGGAGTGATTTTGACTAAGAACGTGGGGGTATTTGAAGGAAGAGGGAGGTCTCCAGCACAGTTTGGAGTACAAGCTGCTGACAACGGAGAGGAAATGGACGGACTGCTCTTGGCTCTGGGGGCTTTGGCAGGAGTACTCTGGCCACTTGATACCATTACTGAAAATGAAGAGGAGCATAAAAATCAGAAAGAAAATGATGTAAGTCCTTGAATGTTCCCCAAGGGAAATCATATCTAACATCATCTAAGGGTTGATTTGCCTGTAAGTAAGCATCTAAAATCATTCCATTTCTACCATACCCTCCTAATATTTTTCCTACCCCTTCTTTAACTGCCTGCTCCCTAAACACCCTGAAGTAAAACAGATACTTGCAAACCTAGGAAAGAAAACCTTTAAAGCACCAGCAGACCACTTCAAACAGCTTCCGTGTGTGCAAGTGACACACAGCATACCTCTGCCTTGCTATATAAAATGATATCAGAAGGCATATAGTATTTTTTGTACTTTTTACTATATGAATTTAAGGGTAAATGTGATGTTCTGGTACATGTATACACTATAGAATGATTAGACAGATCTATGATATAATCCACCACCTCATAATATGATGAGCATTTAAAAATCTATACTAGTTGTGATGACCATACTGTATGTTTATCCATAGCCTTTTCCATGCTCATGCATGTGTACACAAAAAATTTTTCATCCTTCAAATAACATCTGACTAGCCCTTCTCACAAGCCCCTGGTAATCACCATCCTATTGTGTGCGTGTGTTTCCTCAGACATTATCTTACATGTAGATCAGGTTGGCCTCAAACTGAGATATACACTTGCCTCTGCCTCCCAAGTGGCGGGATTTAAAGGTGCACGCCACCATACTCAGTTCTCTAAAATTTATGTGTAAGGGTGTTTTCTTGCATGTATGTTTGTGAACCCCAAGCATACTTGGTAGCTGTGGAGGCTAGAAAAGGGTGTCAGCTAAGCACTCGCCTTATATTTAAGGTAACTTTGATAGCGCGGTTCGCACATTAGTTCGCGTCGAAAAAGGTGTCAGATATAAGTTATAGATGGTTGTTAGTTACCATGTGGGTACTGGAATTCAAACCCAGGTCCTCTGGTAGAGCAGCCAGTGCTCTTAACCACTGGGCACTATCTCCAGCCCTGTTATTGTTGTTTTGGGGTCTCTGAGTTGGACAAATGGTTCAGTGGTTAAGAGTATTTGTTGCTCTTGCAGAGGACCCGAGTTTGTTTCCAAGTATCTATGTTGAACCCATGCCTGGCAGCTTACTACAACCTGTAACTCCTATTCCAGGGAATCTGACACTTTCTTCTGGCTTGCACAATCGCACACATGTGGCATATACTCATGCAGACACATAGATAAACAAAAATCTTAAAAAACAAAACAAACACAGCTTCTAGTATTAAGGAAAAAAAAAAAAAAAAAGACAGGGTTTGACGTCTCTCAGGATGGCTCTGAACTGTTGATTCTCCTGCCTTTGCCTAACTCCAGTTTCTTTAAATTCAGTGTTTTTGGATTCTACATAGAAGAAATATTCAGCATACTTTCTTTTTGTGCTTGATTTCTCTCTCTTTTTTTCTAAGACAGGATTTCTCTGTATATCAGCTCTGGCTGGCCTCGAACTCAAGAGATCCATCTGCCTCTGCCTCCCAAAAGCTGAGTTTAAAGGTGTGGGACACCATCTCCTGGCTGTGCTTGGCTCTCTTAATGGCATAACTTAATTTTTTTTATAATATAATTTTATAAAGGCTCAACAGTCCAGGCATGATGGATGGAATATGCCGGGACTCCCAGCACTTGCAGGCCAAGGCAGGAGGATCATGAGTTAAAGACCATCAAGGCTACATAGTAAAACCCTGAATCAAAAATATCTGATCCCTCCCTCCAATCTAGAATTCCTCACTAAGTAGTATTCTACTGCCTATACACAAGTTTCTCCATATCAGTGGTTACTCTTATGCCAATTCTGTACTTGGATCTTACACATGATCCTCAGTGACTATGTAAGTGCAGATGCCTCTTCCATACACTGACCATCTACTTTGGTTATATACCCAAAAGCAGGACTGCTGGATCATATGGGAGTTTTATTTTTAATTTTCTGAGAAACTGCTGTACCATTTTCCTAAAACAGTGGAAATATTTCAGACTGACCTAAAACTAGAGACTTTCTCAGTCTTCTGGAATGACAGGTGTCTGACACCATGCCTTTTTGATACTCACCATTCTAAGAAGCGAAGTGACTATCATTGTGGTTTGAATATATCTCTGGTTATTGGCGGAATGTAATATTTTTCTACACACCTTTTGAAAGGTCTTTTGACAAAATTTTTTCCAACAGCTTTTTGCTCATTAAAATTTTTCTAATCTTCTAGCTGGGCAGTGGTGGCACCTGCCTTTAATCCCCAGCACTCTGGAGAGGCAGGCAGATCTCTGTGAATTTGAGGCCAGCCTGGTCTACAGAGGGTGTTTCAGGACAGCCAGGGCTACACAGAGAAACTTGTCTCAAAAAAACAAAACAAAACAAAACAAAAACCCGAAAACAACAACAAAAATTTCTAACCTTCTAAACAAATTAACATGAGATCCTGTCTCAAAAGGAAAAAAGAAGAAAAAGAAGAAATATAACCCGCCTTTTACTGTATCACCAACACATTAACAGATCCCACTGACATTTCTGGCAGTACACTAAGGAACAGATGCAATATAACATTTAACATGTACCACAGTGCATGGTAACAGGAATGCAGGTTATTAATGGTATTTCAGTCCTAAGTAATAATGTCTTTCCTGTAAACACTCTTGACTAATTTGAAAGTAAAGACGCTCTCACGGGGTTCTCAAACAGAAACACACAGACCTATAACTTGGCACAATCACTCAGTATGTGACTTGGGCATAACCAACCTATCCTTTCATATCCGTGAAGTGAAAAATTTTATCCCTATAAGGAGTGATCCTATTGAGGTTATCAGGCCTCAATGGCTTTTCAGTTTAATTTACAAATGGCTACTAATTTCCACAAGTCAAAGAACACTCAGAATCCAACTCTTGCTCTGTGTGAAGCCAATCAAGCCTGTGGACATGTCTCCTCCATGTCCTTATTCCACACACAGCAAGTATTTCCTGAAAATTCTTACAAATTTTATGCTTCTGCTCTCTCAAATTCTAACAGCCCATACTGTATTTTTTCACTTATCTTTTGAGCTTTCCAAACTAAATAACAAGACAGATTCTGGGTCAGTCTTTTTTGTTGTTGTGTTTTTGAGACAGGGTTTCTCTGTGCAGCTTTGGAGTCTGTCCTAGAATTCACTCTATAAACCAGGCTAGCCTCGAACTCACAGTGGTCTGTCTGCCTCTGCCTCTCAAGTGCTGGGATTAAAGGTTTGTGCCACCACAGCCCAGCAGGTCAAACAGTCTTAATTACTGAATTGCATCTACACAAGTGAATTTAATGGACTGACAGAAAATGTCATCTAAGCTGGAAAGATGGCTCAGGGTTTGGAGCACAGGCTGCTTTTGTAGAGGACTTGGGTTCAGTTCTGAGCCTCCACACAGCATCTCACAGCTGCCTGGAACTCCCAGGGCGCCCTGCCCCCTTCTGGTCTCTCCAGGTACTGCATGAATGTAGTACACATGCATAAGGGCAAAAATACTCATTTAAAACAAAAATCTTAAAAATAAAAGGAGATGCAATCTCTTTCTAAGCAAGAATAGTTTGCAATCTTAGTTTATTATCTTCTTCACTACTTTAGCAGTCTTGCCTTGAAACAGAAACTTTCTAAATATTTAAAGCATACATGCATGCAAGAATGCATGCACACAAGTCAGAGGGCATCTTGTGGGAACTGGTCTCTCCTATCATGTGCACAAACTCAGGTTGTTAGATTTGGTGGCAGGCATCTTTTTTTTTTCCTTTTTGTTCAGAGCTGAGGACCGAACCCAGGGCCTTGTGCTTGCTAGGCAAGCGCTCTACCACTGAGCCAAATCACCAACCCCTGGTGGCAGGCTACTTTACCTACTAAGGCATCTCAATAGCTCAGGAGAGGAATTTTATAAATACCTCTCCTTCAACTTTTTCCCTTAAGCAAGTGCTTAGACTTTGCAAAAGTGAATTTGTCCTTCCAGTAAAGTCATAACTGGAAACTTCACTGTCATAATGTGCTTTGACAACCAAGGAGTCTTGAATACAGTTATGGCAGGAAGAAAGAAGCTGTTGCTGGCTGTACTGCTCAGTTCAGGTCATCACTTCCTCCATTTAAACAGCCATGTGTGTATTTGCATAGGATGTCCTAAAACAGTGCATGTCTAGTAACATATCAAGTCCCAGTGAGGGTTTGGGGTAAAGGACAGACAGAGGTAAAGAATAGTTATCTAAGTTTCTGATACTTGCAAGCCACATGCTGCAAGTATCTACTAAAGGCTAGCAGAATCCTGATATTGGAAAGCTGGGGAGGGACTGGAAGATGGCTGAGTGGTTAAGAAAGCTGTGTAATTTTTTTCTGCAGGCTGTTATGATACTGGGGTCAAAGGGAAGAGTTTGTGAACATTAAACGTTACCAAAACTGGGCAAACTACTTTTTTATTTTTAAGGAGTAACTAATTATAAACTATGAAATCCTACAGAAAAGAATCCCAACAGTATAAAGGAAAAAGAGCCCTCTTCAACATTCTCATTTCATGTGTATTGTGCATGCCATAATTTCCCATGTGTTTATTAGCACACGCAAAGATACATGTGTAGTAGCTTAAACCCAACCAAGCAGGAATGGATCTCGCTGTCTATACACACATGTTCTGCACCTTGTTCTTTTTCTCTGTAACTGTTTTTCAGGACTCAGGTGCACTGCACTCTCTCTGTGTCCCGACACTACCAATACATTAATGACCTACTATTTTCTATTTTACTTAGGAACATCAGTCTTTGACAAACCATGTTTGAAGTCTGACCACATGTGGTGGACTGAACTACTGCTTTAAAGCCTTTTCTCTCTCCCAGAGCTTTGTGTAAACTGGACAAACTAGACAAGGACTCTATCAATCATGGAGTTATATCCCTGTCCTGAAAATAACCCCTCACTGGCTTCTTGAAGGTAGTTCTTTTGAAGAATTCTAGGTGCACTATTCTTCAACCTATAGCCATTGGGTCGCCACCTTTTCAGTCTTCCACACACTACTGTAGGGTCCTGCAATAGGGGACAATTCACTGCTTTTCTCAACAGGCTGTGCACTACTAGACCTCTGTCTCAGTTCATGTGTATTTTTGGCCCCTTCCTTGCTAGGCAAAAATCCTCATGTTTCAAGGATCCGGTAACCGCATAATTCATACTCTTTTTCCTAACATAGCTACCCTGTCACAGAAGACATGGGTTCCCAGAGCCTTTCACTAGTATAGCCAGGAGAAATGTTTACAGTAGTTACTATATAGTTTTTGCAATTGCTTCCTAAGCTAGCTAGTGAGCCCAGAGGAGGGGGATGAGAATTTAGTGTTTAGTAAGGAATTATTAAGCAATGTGAAATTTCACAGCTACTTAATAATATGATGATAGAAGCATTAGAAAATTGATAATAATTATCCTGCTGTCTAACCAGCTGACAACAAACATTTGAGCTTGAACAAGTGAGAGTTCCTTATCTTTGTAAGTAGAATAATCATCCTGTCCCTCAATGCCTAGACCAGAGCATCTCAATCTTGGCTGCATAAGACTTACCTAGAGTTTTATGAAAACACAAATACTTGTCCTCCACTCAAGACTTACAAAATCCATGACTAGCAATGGATACATTTTTTAAAGGCTCCACAAGTGGTTCTGATGCCTAGCCAAGACTGAGAACCTCGACAGTGCTGTGAGATCTCCAAGTGAAGCAGTTATAGAAGAGTAAACAATAGAGCAGGTGCTGGTTGGGCAAAGTAGGTCAGAAGGCAGAAGGGTATGCCTTGTAGTTAGCATTAAAAAGCCAGAGACAGACTACCTGAACCCAGGACAGAAATAAATGGTCGAAACATCAATTAGAACTCGGGACAACATATGAACACAATTCTCAAATGGCAGTGTGGTTAACAGCAGTCAGTCTGTTCTGGAAGCTGGCTTCCAGGGTCAAATGGCAAGTGCGTCAGCCATTGGCACCTAGGTCAGGCTGTTACTTGGCAGTGCTCTTTGAGAAATCACCCGTCCATCTCTGAGGCTGGCCTCCATGGGAACTCCACCAGCTGTGCTGGATCAGCCTCTACACTACTCTATGGTGGACTAAAAGCACTTGAGCTCTGGCTCTAACGACAACTTCACACTATGGAACCTTCACCTCTCACCTGAAAAAAGGATAAAATAGCAAACTCCACACAATTGAACACTGTCTTCTCCCGAGACGCTCTCCTCTCCTTTATAATAAAACCCTTCAACTAAGTGGTGGCAACCAGTGTCTCAAGTTCTTTTCTCACTGTTGTGATGGACTAGCAAGGCAAACTCCAGCAAGTTGTTTGTTCTATTAAGCTCCAAATTGCCAAAGCCAAAGGTTAGCTCATAGGGTCTTTTTTTTTTTTTTTTTTTAAATTAAATGTTGGAATCATCTGGTCAAAGTCACACCTGTCATTTTCTTTGTTGACCCTGCTTCCAGGCATAACACTGCTGGGTTTCCTGTTCAGGCAGTATCTATTCAAAGTCTGTGGTTCCATCTCCTCCTCGAAAGAAACAATGGTGGTGTCCAGTAACTCAGGCCTTTGCTCTATTTGCCTTTCATCTACAGCTATTTTTACCTATATCATAATTCACCCCAAAGTTATCACTTCCATCCTAAATCTCAGAATTAAACACCCAACTGCCTCTGTGATACCTCCCCCTTTGAATGTAAGACAATGTCATGTTCCATCAAAATCAAACTGTAGCAATTCCTATCTCAGTTAATACAACTCCATCCTGTAGCCTCAAGTAAAAACCCAGAAATCACCCTTAAAAATCCTCCCTCATAGCATACATGTGATCTTTTGGCATATTCTGTGGACTTTCTTATAAATATACCCAGAATTTAAATAATTTTTAAACTTTGTTAAATATCTTCTTTTTTTGCTTTACTTTTTGTTTTCTTGAGACAAGGTCAGGTTAGCCTCAAACTCCTCCTTTTCCTGACTGTTGGGATTACAGGCACATGTCACGACATAGGGTTTGGTGACTATGCCATTTATGAACTTCATTTTTGACTACTACTTTCCTGCTGTCTGTCACTGACCTCAGTGCTAGCATTGGCCTTCTGGAGGCAGAGAAAATATGCCAGCTGCACTCCTGCTGTAGTGCCTTAGCCTTCCCAGGCTGTCTGCCTAGAGCAGTCTTCCAAATACCCACATGGCTCACCAATTACTTCTCTTCCCTAAGTCAGTGAGACCTCTCTATCACAGAAACATGACAGCACATTTCCAGTCTTTTCCTCTGCTACATAAGGCCCTCCTGTTACCTGATGTATTTTACTTCTTTAGCTTGCTTACTGACACTCATGAGTAAGATGTTTATATCGGAGACGAGTCTTCTGCACTGCTAAATAAAATTAAGAAGAGCACACACAACATATGACAGTCCATGGTATGGCCGACTAAATCCATCACTGTAGTGGAGTCCTTTCGAACATGGCAAACAAAGTAGTGGTCAGTTAGAGGGCAGTTAGTTCTTTCTAAGAAATGCCAAGATAGTGCTTTTCTTTAAAAATGTTACAAAACAAAGGCAAATCTAGCCTCCCATATACACAGGAGGACTCAACCAACAAAACCAAGAAAACCTGGAAAATGCATGTTATCCTTACCTAGGCCAGCTTTCGCCTCTTTTTTCTTCTGAGAGGTCCAACCCACTATGGAATGTTTATTGCCTCCTGGTTTCTCCTCTAGACCTCTATTCAAGCGCCAGATTTTTAGTGTATTATCATCAGAGCAGGTAGCAATCTAAGAACCAGGAAAAGAATGATGAAGTTTCAAAGATTCACAACAAAATCAGAAGAATTGTGTCCTAGGGGCTCATGAATGGTGACTTATTTTTTGTCTGCTATAACACAACACAGATGCTAGCTGAAAGATGATCTACTTTCAATCCTTGTTTTAGAGAATCATTCTAGCTTTACCGTGATGCAAACTTCATTTTCTTTTTTAAAATACACTTTCTACTAAGAAACTTACTGCCAGTAAGTTTCATTTAAAAAAATTATCTTCATGTGTGTTTTGCCTGCACACATGTGTGTGCCAGCAAAGAACAGAAAAGAGCGTCATATCCTATGAGAATGAAGGTGGTTGTGTGTGCAGGGCACTGAATTTGGGTCCCCTGCAAGAACAAAGGGCTCTGTCCAGCACACTATCAAAAACCTACAGCTTTACAATTACAGGCCCATTTCCTTTTGGTCTCTGAAGAAGCCAGGCAACTCATGTGTTTACACTTTTTATATAACTGTGTAATTAAGATTCCCCTTTATTCTCTTTCTGTGAAATGTTCGATTAGTACATATCAGTACTATTCAATTTTTATAATTTTCTTCTAAATTCTGCATATTTTTTCTTCTTGCTAAAGCAATGAGAACATTCCCAGATCAGACTTAGCCACCAAGCTAAGTCATGATGAGACAAGTACAATAAACCCATTTCTTAGAGATGCTTTTTCAGATAGGTAAAGGAGTAATCCATGAAAACAAAAGTTCACTAGGCTGAAAGAAGTTAAAAATAACCTTTGCCCCTTTAAAAATATCTGACTATTCCTGATCTTGGTCCCAAGCCTTTTATGGCAGAGAAAGCCCAGCTTGAAGAGCTAGAGGCAAATGGCCACTGATGCCAGAGCTGTTCCCCAGCATTTGTTTATATAATTTCTCTATTTCAGTCACTAAACAGAAAGGAAAAAGAACACATGTTCTTTTAAGTCGTGGCCCCCAAGAGACTGGCAACATTTTCCTTCCCTTACTGGGAGGCCAAAAGAAGACACATATTTCACTTCTCAACGAAAAATATTGGAACCCCACAACTGCTACAGTGACAATAATTATACTTATAGGCATCTATTATACATATAGTCTTTTTTTTTTTTTTTTTCCCTTATCAGGATTTCTCCGTGTAACAGTCCTTGCGGTCCTGAAACTCATTCTGTAAACTAGGCTAGCCTTGAACTCAGAGATCTGCCTGTCTCTGCCTCCAGAGGGCTGGGACTAAAGGTGTGTGTCACCACCACTTGGTTTCCTTTATGTTTTTTATCTTATTTAAAAATCCTTGAAAGCTGGGCACAGTGATAAGCACCTGCAACCCCAGCACTTGGGAGACTAGGCAGGGCAGGAAGACAGTGAGTTCAAAGCTCTGAGCTGCGTGTTCTCTTTCAAAAACAAAAATCCACAAAAGTAAAATCAAAAAACATCCCTCAAAACCTGAAAAGACAATGCAATGGTGTATCTGATAACCCGTGTAAAAAGCAGGCATTCCAAGAGAAATTACATGGAATTTCAGAAAGAATGTCACTAGGATGTAATTATAGACAACTACAGTAATAGGTTTAAGAAAGGTCTGTCTGAGCAAGGAACAACGCTTTTTTTTATAAAGTACATGAAAGTGTCATAATGAAACTTGTTCTTCTGCACACTTATAAAAAAGAGCTTTTATGAAACTAACCAAAGAAATGTAATAGGGATACATACAAACAAACAAACAAAACCTATAAGAAATCTAGAGCAGTTCTGAAATGCCATTAGTATGCCAATGCACTAAGATGAAAGTTTTTGGAAGACCAGAAAATAGCTAGTCAAGAACAAGACAAGCAACAAAACTTCCTATGTACAAACATAGCTTCTATTTCTAGCCTTTTTACATTTTTAAAAACATTTTTGCATTTTAAGCTGTGTGGTTTTTGGTGTGTGTGCATGTGTGTGAGTGAGCTTGTGAGAGCAGGTACACACGGAGGGCAGATGCACTACTTCCCCCTGGAGCCGGAGTTACGGGTAGCTATGAGCCACCTGATGTTGATGTGGATGCTAGGAACAAACCCGGGTTCTCTTTAAGCTGAGCCACCTCTCTAGACCTTCACTTTAGATTTTAAGACGAATGAATCTTCAGTTCAAAATTTCATTCTACATTTAAGAAAAGAATGACTTAGTGAACTCCAACTCTACTCCTACAGTATATAATTTCTCATATTGGTGAAAAAAGCAGGGGAAAGTGTGTATATATGTATCACACACATCCTGGATTCTATTTTGTTTGTTTCGTGACAGGGTTTCTCTGTGTCGTTTTGGTGCCTGTCCTGGATCTCTTGCTCTGTAGACCAGGCTGGCCTTGAACTCAGAGATCCACCTGGCTCTGCCTCCCGAGTGCTGGGACTAAAGGCGTGTGCCACCACTGCCTGGCCTGGATTCTTTCAAATGTCTAAACATAAAAGTCTGTATTACCCCGGGGGAAAATGTACAAATCTAGATTCCACTTTTTAAAACCAGTTATGAAGATCCATCCACAAACCTTGGTGAAGTCTGATGGACACCAGCACACAGACGTGACCTCTTGAGAATGACCTAGGAGCACAGTAGGAGGATGCCAGGGCATGGAAACCTGGCCAAACCAGAGAAAACAAGTCAGCAGAACAGTGTTAGTCCCCACAGAGGCCTGGAACTTCTTTAACTAAATCTCAGGGCTTTAGGGTTGTCAACAAAGGTAGAGCTATCCAGTTCAACAGACAAAGTCAATCAAGACTATGGGTCTAAACACAGGACAGCTCTTATTTCAACTAAAATGCAATGTTGGCACTGTCCCTCAGCCACTGAACTTTCTGAGCTGAGGTTCTGTTCCAGGTACTGCTCTTCAATCCAGTCCTGTTTTTATACTGCATGGACACATCCAGATCTACAGTCAGCTACTTCCAGGAATATTAAAATCAATGGGATCCTGAAGGTACTTGAAATGGGCAACCAGGCATTTTAGAATAAGAGGTCAGTTCCCCCCCCCCCCCAAAGCAAGAGATGCTAACTATGACCAAAATCCAAAGTATCATCCTTTCATTTTGAATAGAATAATCTTCAATTTGGAGAGACATAAGCTATAATTTATACTTTTTCATTGAAACTTTTTAGCTAATTTGTCTGAAGGACAATTTAAAATTTCAAGTAATCTCACCCCACATTTTAATATATTTTAATATATTAAGAGAGGTTAGATTGAAGTACTGTGCAGGTCACTAAGAATCCTATTTTTTCATCATTGGATGCTTCCAGTGATAGGCACTTGATAGCATTGTACAGCCAATTTGTTCCAGAGTTATCAATACCTTTTACAGCACACAGAGTAAAAGCTCACATTGCTATTATTAGTATATGTATTTGAAGAGCAAGGAGCTTGGAGAAGGCATTCTCTATTTTCCTAAGGCTCTGAATCATGGATCATTTGCATAAAGTGGAAGCAACTTTAGGAAGAATATTTGTGACAGTGACTAAGTCAGCTTCAGAGTCATCAAATTAGAGCTAAGAGACTTGATATTGATTCATGAGGTTATCAGACTCAATCATTACCAACCTTATCTCTACCTGGCTAATGTGCAATGATAAAATGGCAAAAACAAGGGACAGAGCTTAATTTGCCTTATTAAGTTAAAGTTTAATGTAAGACTCAAACAGATTAAAGGGAGAGGAAATCCTCACATCCCTGTGAACATCTCTGGTAAACATCACTTCTTCCTGCCATCCTGTGACCCTGCCCATTCCTTAGTTTCTGTATCATAGGAGAACCTAACTGTATATACAAAAATATTAAAGTCTTATGGCTTGTCTATAAAGTAGAATATTCTTATCATTTGGAAGGAATGAAGTTCTGTGGAACATGCCCGAGCCTGGATAATATACTAAATGAAGGTCAGACAGAAAGCTCCATATATGTGATACTGTTTATATGAAATGTCTCAAACAGACAAAAATCCGGAGGACAATATGGAAATTGTTAGGGGAGCGGCTATGAAGATATATTTACAGGATAATGTGGTTTCCTCCTAGTGTGACATTCAGAAATTAGATAGTGAAGAAAGTTGTACAACAGTGATCATGCTGATTGTACATTTGAAATACTATTTGGTGATGCTAGGTAATCAAATGCAGAATCTCCTTCACGCTAGGCAAGCACGCTAGTAATGTACTATACTCTCAACTCTTAAGTAGATCTCTGTATTTTCTTGTAAATACAGTCTTGCCCTGTCAGGCTCACCTCAAACTCGAGATCCTCCTGTGTCTAATTCCTGGGTGCTTCAATTACAGGTGTGAACAACTATACCTAACCCCTAAATTCTGTTTTAATAAAAAGAAGAGGTAGAAGCCAATTGCTGGTTAAGTTTTTTGTGAACTTTGGCAACAAGGGCTTTGACAGCACAGGACTATCTTAGATACAATACTTTGACTTCTTTAAATAAGATGTATTTTTTTCCTCATGAAACTCAGATGGTTTTAAATTCATTTTAAACATCAATTTATTATAAAAACCATTACTACAATTATTTGAATTAATTTTAAAAAAGCTTCCATTTTGAGTAGGAAGGACACTCTTTTTTATTTTTTGTTTTTTTTCAAGACAGGGTTTCTTTGTGTAGCTTTGGAACTCCATCTGCAGACCAGACTGGCCTCGAACTCATAGAGATCTGCCTGCCTCTGCCTCCTGAGTGCTGGGATTAAAGGCGTGTATCACTATCATGACCGTGACCACTGTGACCACCACCACCACCACATGGAAGGATACACTTAAAGTTAAAAACAAAACAAAACAAAAAAAACCTAAACATTTTTGCTGTGGGATGTTCAAGTATATCAAATGTGTTGCTCTGACTGGTTAAAATAAAACACTGATTGGCCAGTAGCCAGGCAAGAAGTATAGGTGGGACAAACGGAGAAGAGAATTATGGGAAGTGAAGGCTGGGGAGGAGAGACCTGCCAGCCGCCGCCATGACAAACGAGATGTAAGGTACAAGTAAGCCACGAGCCATGTGGCAAAGTATAGATTAATAGAAATGGGCTAAATATAAGAGTAAGAGCTAGACAATGGTAGGCCTGAGCTAATGGCCAAGCAGTTTAAATAATATAAGCGCCTGTGTGTTCATTTTGTAAGTGGGCTACTGGACTGCTGGGGCTTAATGGGACCTGGAGAAAAGTGCTCCAGCTACACATTTTGGGGTGGTCAATACAGAAAACTGTCCTCTTTTATATATTCTACTTTTTATAGAATGTTTAAGACCCAGGGACCCCAAAGTTAAAATTAAAAGGCACCTCTTGAAGTAAATGGCTCTAACTTTTAGATATCATAAAGCATTTTGAGTACTTAAGCATACAAAAAAAAATCCATCAGCACTTTTCCTCACAAAATCTCCTTACTCTGCCCAATTGGAAACCAAATCTAATCTTTATTTTTGCCATGAGATCATTTACACTTCCTAAAGTGTCAGGCTCAGTGTTCTGCCAGTCAGCGGTAGAATGGCCGTGCCAAATCAGTTTATTTATAACTATTTCAATACTATTCAGGGGCTGTATCAGAAACAGACAGGGAAGGGTGGTGAAATACGGGTGGGACAAGGGGTAGGAAATGAATACATTTCTCTTTTAATGAGGAGTGAGGACTCTACAAAAGGCCATTCTCTTTTGCCAGAAGATACAAAACTCCTTTCTTTTGTTCTTTTCTTATGTGAGGGCGTTACAAAAGCCTAATCTAACTCATTAGAGGTGACACAGAGTTAAAAGACACCCAGCTTGCATGGAATCCCATTTAAACTCCTCCTCCTTTAACAAATGGAAAAGAGAAACTGAGCCATCTCACTGGGCAAATTCAATTTTAGGAGCAGTAAACTTGCCAAGATCTCAAATATCAGGGCCTGCACACTGAGCTATGTGCGGACAGGCAGGAGAACATCCTGTCTAAACCACGTCATTCAGGGTGCTACGGAACTAAGCCTGGAAATTGTTAGGGTCACTCATATACTTGGTGGCCAGAGATGAGATCTAAGAATGGGCTGGAAACACTACCAAACATAAAAATTTAAAAAGATCCTGTGCTAGAGAAACTTTAAGAATTGGCAAAATTTATATGTATATATTTAGTTATATACATAATCATGTGTACTTTATGGAATTAGCCATTCTAATATGTTATCTGGTATGTCTAAAATTTCAGTTGGTGTTTTCTTTCAAGAAAGAAACCTCAATGCCACAGACTTTGTGGAATGAGTAAAATTCTGTGACGAAGCTGAGAGTTAAAGTAGAGAAATAACAGCAGTAAGAAGAAACAGAAAACACGTGAAGAACACTCTGAAACTCAGAATTAAATACAAGAGAGAAGTGACAGTCTAAAAACTCCATAAAGAGTAAAGAAAGCAGGTAAAAGCTATTTTTGTAAGATGGAAGTCTCAAGTATATATTCATATATATATATATAAGTATATAAGATGATTTTCAATGAAAACTCCAAGGAAGAAACATGCACATCAGAGAGGGGCCCAACTTAAGTGCCCTGGCTAGAACAGCATCTCCATCTTGTGACCACCAAGACGACTGTCACTGACAGCTGTCAGTGGGGAGCATGTCATCCTTACAACTCCAGGTTATTTCATTCTTTAGCATTTTCTCTAGTACTTCTTTCTATTAATATCATTTAAGTTTGTTGGCCTATGGCTTTAGAATATGGATATATAAAATGTGGATTTTAAGACTTATACATTCACTTTAACAGAAATGGAAATCTATAAAATAAGAAAATATTAAATAATACTATTAACTGTCTTAAAATATTTGCTAAAGAAGGAATACAGTTATTATACCGGAAGTTTTGAGTAACTGTTTTGTATGCAGCTCTGTGGAAGGACTGGCACCTAAGGAAGTGTCTGATACTATGGAGCAGAATGGGCAGTGCCGTAATTTAAGAAGCAAGACAGTGTTGAAGGTTCTAATCACTCTCCAGAACTCACCATCTCCCAACAATCTATGAAGCAGGACACAGAATGACACCTTTTTTTTTTTTTTTTTTTTTTGGTTTTTTGAGACAGGGTTTCTCTGTAGCTTTGGAGGCTGTCCTGGAACTCACTTGGTAGACCAGGCTGGCCTCGAACTCACAGAGATCCACCTGCCTCTGCCTCCCGCCTCCCGAGTACTGGGATCACAAGCGTGTGCCGCCACCACTTTTTTCTTATACATGGTATTCATAAAAGGAAGTGCAAAGCAAGGTGTGACCTTGTAAACACTTGGTGCAAAAAGCCAGCAGTGTGTGCTTGCAGCAAGCACACCTCATACTAGACAAACCCTTCTGTTTGTGTGGAGCTGATGGCTTACCTTCCAAATGTAGGCAGCCTCATCACTTGAACCACTGATTAAAAACTGGTCATCTGGACTAAGACTTGATTTTACATAAAAGGTCGAGTTCTGGTGTCCACTGAAGACAGCCACTGCCAGAGGAGAAAACCAAGTTACTTGGCTCTTACCATTTCCAGTGTTCCAATGAATGCAAAGACACTCACACACAAATCATACAAGTGTTATCACTGCTCCAACTTGCTACCAAATAATAGGGAGCTAAGTGATAAAAACAATAAAACAAAACACAACCTACAAATGAGGCTTCTGTTAGACCCAATCTAGTGAGTTCAACACAAACTATTTGGTATGGAAGTGAACAAATGTCACATAACAATGTCATGAAAAAGAATGCAGGATGTCCAATCCTATAGCAAATGCAGATCATGCCCCTACCCTTAACCTATATGTGGATTTTCTTCATTGGTAACACATTGATTTGATTTCTCCACTGACTGTGAACTTGAGGGTACATCTCACTTCTTTCTAGACCATAGCACTTTAAACAGAATATTTGTTAATTAAACTCCAAATATTTGCTGAACAAAAAGGTAAAAATGAGTGAAAAGAATTTGAATTCTGGTTGAGATACAGAGGTTTTTGTTTTTTGAAAATTAATTTTTTTGTTGTTGTTGTTTTGTTTTTCGAGGCAGGGTTTCTCTGTGTAGCTTTGCGCCTTTCCTGGAACTCACTTGGTAGCCCAGGCTGGCCTCGAACTCACAGAGATCCACCTGGCTTTGCCTCCCGAGTGCTGGGATTACAGGTGTGCGCCACCAACACCCGGCTGAAATTTAGTTCTTTTAACAGGCTGAATGATAAATGGACCTAGAGGGGTACAATGTATGTTCATCTGTAAGCCACTCAGTTTGGGTTAGGTTTCTCACTATTCATTCAGAAAGAGCAAGAAACCTTATCTTGCACAATGTGCTCTTGAGACTGCTGGCATCAGAACACTACAGAAAATTTAAGGGAGAAAGCTCAGTTACCAGAGAATTTTAAGATAAAGCAGGGAGAAAAAAATCGAATGCTTAACAGAAACAATGTAGCAGTAGGAATGTTAGAGACTTTTGGTTAAAGTGCTCACAGAAATCCATTCTATTTTTAAAATAGAGTGGAAAAAAACTTAGTATTTACACCTTTTAAAGAAAAACAAAAACAAAATGAATTTGCAGAGATGGCTCAAGAGTTAAGAGTACTGGCTGCTCTCCAGAGGACCCAGGTTCAATTCCCAGCACCAACAACAAGGCTCATAATTGTCTAGAATTCTGTGGTGTACACACAGACACAACACTCATACACACTTAAAAATAAAACCCTATCTATCAAATATTTTCTGCAGCAGAGATTTTTACTATAAAAGTGAAGTTCAGCACGAATCAATTTAGATAGATATATTATAAACTAACTATGATACCTGGGTGTTGGTGGCACATGCCTTTTGCACTCAGGAGGCAGCAGGCAGATCTCTGAGTTTGAGGCCAGCCTGGTCAACATACAGATTTGAGTTCTAGGACAGCCAGGGCTACACTGTGAAACTGTCTCAAAAAACAATAATACTGAAACTAACAAAACTCTCACTATCATAAAGACCTATAGAATTAAAGAGGTTCCTTCATTCTGAACACTGCTCTGAAACTGAAATTATTCATTTTCTGTGCTGAACTATGAATGGAAAATTATAAATTGAATTTCCCACTAACCCTGTTTTTATTGCCCTCTGCTGGTTTAGGAAAAGCTAGTATGAAGCACACTGCAAATGTTTCAAATATGGTAAAAATTCTCCTAAAATCCTCCAATAGCTTTAATTATAATTAGTTCACTTTGATTTTTTTGTTGTTTCGAGGTGGAGACAGAATCTTATTATGTGGCCTTGAACTCCTGGTCCTCCTGCCTTAGTGTCCCAAAACACTGGAATTATAAGCATTTGCTACTATGCCTGGCTTCAATTTATTTATTTATTTTTTTGATGCTGAACTGGGCATAGGATATAACTATTACTTAATACAATATAATATTATGAATAAACAAAAAAAATCACTCAAACATGAAGTTCCCATCTTTCCCAAAGTCTTGAAAAGGCAAGTAATTACCAGATGCTTTTTATTCACACATTTAATACATTCTCTCTCACACACATACACACACACACTTAATTTTTTTTGAGACAGAGTCTCTTTATTATGCAGCTCTGCCTGTCCTCAAACTCACAGAGATCTGCCTACCTCTACCACCTGAGTGCTGGGACTAAAAGCATGTGCTACTACACCTGGCTAGCATTCTAAAAAACAAATCTATCCATGAGAATAATTTTAAAAGGGCAGAAAAAGGTTACTAAATTATTAGTGTTTAATGGCAGAATAGCAAACTGCAGTCAAGACCCTTTTTGTGCTACACTACAGGAAAATACACATAAGATAGTACACACCTGATAATGAACCAGGATTAGGTTTATCTCGTGTGTGTATCCTGTGTGCTGTATATACACTGACTGTGTGGAGGCCAAGTCAATGATATCAGATGTCTTCTCTTCACCATTACTCCACCCCGACCCCTAGACAAGTCTCGCACTGAACCTGGAGCTCACCAATTCCGAGACTAGTCTCAGACTCTATTGCTATACTCTTTTCAAAAATATTTACTTATTTTCTTTTTATGTGTATGAACGTTTTGCCTGCATGTTTGTTTACCTTGGACATGCCTAGTATCCTACACACAAGCCAGAAGGGGGCATCTCTGATCCCTTATAACTGGAGTTAAGACAGATGTGAGCTACCATGTGTGTACTGGGAATTGAACTTGGGAACTCCGCAAAAGCAATAATTGCTCTTAACTACCAAGTCATCTCTTCACCAACCCCAGCCCCCTAATTTTATATTCTTGAGAGAAAAGAAAAAGGTATGTTAGGGAAGAAAACACCTCAGGAGACAAATGGTCTTCATCCAACACTGAAAAGGTGAGAACTATCCGGGAAGTCTGTAAAACTCAACCCTCTAATTTTAACAGGACAAAAAGTTGAGAACAGTTTTATTCTGCAAGCTTATTAAACAGAAGATCAAGATAATCTTAGGGGCTGGAGAGATGGCTCAGTGGTTTACAACACTGGTTCTTGCAAAGGACCCAGGTTTGATTCCCAGCACCCATTTGGTGGCTATAACCATCCATAAACTTTAGTTCTAGGGGATCTGATACCCCCTTCCAGGGTCCACAGACACTAGGCATGTTTTGGTATATATACATGCAAGCAAAAACTCATACATATAAAATAAGTAAACCTTAATGATAACCCTAAACATAGTCCAAAGAGCATGGCTTCAGGAGACTCACTATTCACCACAGAGTAGGAGTCTATTTACTTATGGAATGGTCACAGGAGCATACTCATGAAACACCACAGAAACTAATTAAAGATGGCAGAATCCTCATGTGGCTCATGTTTATTTTAGGAAAACAAAACAAAAAGTGAAAACCACTACTGAATTTTCATTAGCAAAAGAGCAAGCATTAGTTTCCTGTAAGAGAATTTGAATGACTAATATCTTACCTGGAGAAGTCTTTAAGCCAGTCATATTGAACATATAAATGTTGTCATCTGTGCAGTTGGCAAATAAAGTAGAGCCAGTAGAATCTAAAACCAAACTTGAATAACCTGGAAAAAGTTAATAGAATGTCAATGAGGTTAAACTGTGGGAACAAAACAGTTCATGTCATTAGAAAACTGCTTCTAAAATATATAGAAATCAAAACTATATTGAGATTTTATCTTTACAACCATATACTTTTATCTCTCAAGTCTCTGCTGAAAATTAGCCTGGTATTAAAGCATTTTTTTCTTAATTGAAATTCACATTTTACTCCCCAAATCCTATAGACAAATTAAGGCTTACCTAATTTTCGAGTACTGGTACCTGGGTACAGGAAAGACTTGGATGCTATGGGTTCTTGTCGATAAGCAGTATAATTCTTGCGTAAATCCCATACCTTGATTATCCTAAAAACCAAGATAAGTTTTTTATAAATTATCTAGACCAGTGGTTCTCAACCTTCCTAGTGCTGTGATAGTTCATGTTGTGGTGACCCTTCCCATCATAAAATGATTTTTGTTGCTACTTCTGTGATTTTGCTAATGGTATGAACCATAATGTAACTATCTGATATGCAAATAGTCTTAGATGAGCCCCATGAAAGGGTCATTTGACGCCCCCCCTAAAGGGCTCACAGCCCACAGGTTGAGAACCTCTGGTCTAGACTTATTCCAACAATTTTACTGATATGAGTGTGAAATGACTTTTAATCTATCTCCTCTGGCACAATGCCCAGTTACACTGAGGCTATCTCATTGGGAATTCAATTTAGCTATTTCATATTATTGTTTCATACTATGTCAAGCTTACAGTTTCATACAAAAACGGAAACAGATGTGATCTGACCCAATGATGAGTCACTGGCACTTACTTCAAAGTATCGGGAAAAGGAAGATGGAGGTTAGATGCCAACAGTGGATGTTCCATTGTTCTTTTAGGAAAAAAAAAAAAAAAAACTTCCTAAATCTAACTCTGCACATATCCCCTGAAATGCAAGGGACATACCCTATGCTTTATTTCTATACATAACTCCTTAGCAAACACTTTTTCCTGTGGAAGGGGAAAATATTTTTTTCATTTCACCTATTGAGATAATTGTCTCAATCCTTACTTCTACTTTGTGGGTAACCTGAAACTACACACTTGTCATAAAATGGCAGCATCTTTAGAAATAAATGGAGCAAACTTTCATAGTCATTCACAAACAGTATTAACTTTTCGTTAACTCCCCATTCTTGCTTGAGAACTTGGTTCATACAAGAATTTTACTCCCACAGAAAACAATAGAAATCCTAATCAGTAAGACATTTTTTAAATCAAAAACTTGAATGAACCAGGTGGCGGTAATCACACCTTTAATCCCAGCACTCAGGAGACAGAGGCAGGCAGATCTCTCTAAGTTCAAGGCCATCCTGGTCTATCTACAAAGCAAGTGCCAAGACTACATAGAGAAATACCTGTCTAGAAAAACCAAAACCAAAACAAAACTTGAAAACAATGCATCTGGAAATATAATAGGCAAAAAGGTACATTTTAAAGAGCACCTGCACGTAAATAATCTATTTTCTACAATATTCTGTAGAAAAAGAATATATGAATAAGCACCACACTTACTTGGCCATCAAAATTTAGATCAATCATAGATAACAAGTATATAGAAGCATTTAGGCCTTAACTATACTATTAAAAGGCAAGCAAGTTCCCACCCCACAGAAGCAAATATTGTTCCTATGTGCTAGAGACATGTGCCAAGCACATGTATTACCTCAATTATTTGAGGAGTTCTGGCTGTTTATTTTCCACTGTGACCTGTAACCTTCTTCCCAGCTACAGCATCCACTATGTGGAATTTAGGTACTACAGTAGCTCTCCAAAGGCACTGGGGAAAAAGTAGAAGAAATGAAGTCTTTTACCCATCCACAGCTCCTGCTGAGACTAACGTGTTCTCATCCTGAAAGAGGACCACAGTAACACTCTGCTGGGAATCCTAAGAACACAAGGGAGAAAAAGAAGGAAATTCTGTTTTGGTCATCACAGCCTCTACCAGTTAGAAAACAAGGTACTTAAAACTAGGTTTTCTGAACCTGCTATGAGATTGTATCTTCTAGAAATGTCAAGAAGCTTCACAGATGACACCTTAACAATATGGCTGCCTAAACAAGACCCAAATCACAACACAAATAGACATACTAACATGGAAAGGGGAAATCTCACAGGCCCCATACACAAAGAACTACAGGCAATCAAGGAATGCTACAAGCTGAAAATTGACTTCCCACACGCCTATAGCTGCCCTGAATGCTGTAAGAAGCATCCACTCACTTTCCACAAGCATTGCAGTTCCCCTATCCCAATACCATCAGCTACTGAGTAACTATGAGTCACCCTCACTAGGCTACATCCATGGAATTGGAAGACCCAGGTATCCCAGAGTAAATAACAGAGCTGCTGGCCATCCTCAAAACTGGGGAGAGAGCAGACCACACACTCTGCAGAGAGTAAGAGCGCCATGGGAGACTAAAATGAGGTGTCATATGTATGAACAGACTAGAGGACTGGTTCTGGAGTATGTGGCTCAAACAATACAATGTTAATCAGCCAACTTGTTAGTTCTGAAGATCAAAGGTCTCTCTCCTGTTGAGATAAAACGTTTTCAAAGTGTGACAGTTTATTCACTTTCCTCTGGTCTACTAAGCGCTCAACCTACATTCTTCAAGATTAGGAAAAGATCCTGTAATTACCTAAGATGTTTAAGTAGTTAGCAACGACTTGGTTTTTCTTTTTTAACCATTGTTTCAGGGCAGTGGTTCCTAACCTTCCTAATACTGCGACTCTTTAACACAGCTCCTCATGCTATGGTGACCCCTAACTATAACATTATTTTTGCTGCTACTTCATAACTGTACTGGGTGAATGCTATGCCACTGAAGCAACATACCTAGTATTCCAGGTCAGCCTAAGCATACATGGAGAGCTTGTTCAAAAACAAGCAAACACAACAACAAAACCCTACTTATATGTATACTTCTCTAAAACCTTACCACAGAAGGAGCAAGTCCTTTGGAATTTTGTTTCTTCTTTGGTTTGGAAGGGGTTTGCTTGTCTGCAGTATTGTGAGCTCCACTGATCTGATTCACCTGTCTATAAAATCCATCTGAAAAGTTCCAAGGAAATTGGTTTTAGTGTTTTCTGATTTCAGGTTGAACGTTTGAACATTTCTGCATAGGACCTCAAAATTATGTGATTTTTTTTTTACTAATAAAATATAAAGTAGTTAATTAAACCATGGAGACAGTTAAAAAAATCAGTGGTGGCAAGGCTTAGTGAGGAAGTAGACATAAACACCAGAGCACAGATTGATTCAGTTTAGGGAAAAGAACTACTCTATGTATTATAATGGCAGACGTGTATCATCTACTTGTTAATATCCACATCATATGTAACATAAAGAGTAAACCCTAATGCAAATTTTGGATTTGGGGCTATCACGTGTCAATGAACATTTACCAGCTGAAAAATCTACGCCCAACTGAATGTAGGGTGCTGACACTGGGAAGGTTTTGTATGTGTAAGTGCTGAGTATATATGGAACTCTCTATACTTCACTGCTACTATGAAATAAAACTGCCCGTAAAATACAGCTTATTAATATTCTTAAATCAATATGTAAATTAGCAGTAAACACATTAGTGACCGCCTGCTTTAACACCATCACAGTGCAATACAAGCGTATATTTAATTTAATCTGATTCTTTAAAACTAAGGGAGAAATTATTTTTTTAGTGACGGATGAGGGAGGGGAATATATTCCATTGTGTCAGAGTATGGAGGTTAGAGGACAACCGGAGGGAGTTTGTGCTCTCCTTCTACCATAAGGGACCTGAACCCAGGTAGTTAGGCTTTGATGACACGTACCTTTATTTGATGAGGTGTCTTGTTGGCCCAAAAAAGGAAAGTTAAAAACAAATAAAATACCCAAAACAAACCTTTATCCAGTGAACCTATGCATTAGTACTTTCAATTCTACCATTATTTTAGGTAAATGGAATTATAATTCAGATATAATATGAGATTAAAAACATAAGTTAATAGCTTTGCAATAATTATTACCTTGAGAATTGAGCAATGAGCAGAAATGTAGGACTGTGAACACAAGTGCCCCCTGCTGGTATCAGATGAAATCACTAACATTTTCATTCTATTTCCAGTACCTTAATTATGTTACTAAGCATAGGGTGATATCACATTTAGCAAAATTTAGAGAAAACCAGCTTACCTTTTTTGTTGCACCTGGTGTCCCAGATCATAATGTTGCCATCTCTCCCACCCGTACAGAATACAGCTGTGGGGAAAAAAGAGTTCATCGAAATGTTGGCAAAATGAGTCAAAGATATGTTTTCTTTCCATTTAAATTTCCTAGAGAATACATTCTCCTAAAGTACTGAATTTGGCATTAGAGATTCTAGAAAAATGATAACCAAGCAATTGTTAACACAGAGGAGAGCTTAGTACCTTAAGTAATATATACCATTCTACATACTTTTCATACATTATCTCACCTTTTCCCTGTCAATCTAGTAGGTATATATTATTCTTCTGTTTTACAGATGAGAAACGGGCAGAGAAAAGATAAGAAACTCATAAAAATATCTTCAGCAGAACTACTATAGAGATACTCCAATTTGGCAAGTTGTATTGTCTAGCACGAGAACATGCAATTTCATACAATTTGTAAAAGGACTGCCTCTGGGTGTGGAAGGGGGACCATGATTAAAAAGAACACAGAACTTCCATTGTTAGTTGTAATGTTTTGTTTTTTAAGTAAAAATGAAAGCTAGGTACATGGCTTCAGTAGCATAGCATTCACCCAGTACATACAAGGCCCTAGGGTTTATTGCAAAATGTATACATAAAAAAAAAAAAATTTAAAAAGAAATTCTGCTTCTTATATGGAAGAACGAGCATTTAACAAACTGACTCAACTATAATAGCTATAAACTGAACAAAGTACCAAAACAACTACTTGAGAGCTTTGTGGATACTGAACAAAAATACATGGTTAACTAAATCAAGTGACTAGACCACAGCAAATGGGTCAAAAGGTAACTGAATGGAAATAGAAAAACATGCCACCTTCCTTTGGAGGTGGAGAACCCAGGGAAAGGTGGAGAGGGGTTCTATCACAAGAGCACAGAGTAGAAGTGCTAGAGAGTGAACTTTTATTTCTGTCTCCTAACCCAGCCTCATCTCGGGATGACACGATTGGGGCTAACAAACTAAATGATAGAGCCATTGCCCTCCTGTATTAATTATTGCACATGTCATATGGTTTCAACAGCTTACCCATTATGCACCAGCAAGGTCAACGTAGCGCTCAGCCCTTACCAAAGCAGCTTCTTTTTGCAGCAGATGGAAACTATTTACAGAGACTCACAGCTGACATGCAGTTAAGTGATTGTTCTGTACCCACCTTCAACTGGTACATCTATAACATAACCCTACACACAGGCATCAGGAACACTACAGGAGCTGGAGTGTTAAAGGTCCTACGGGCCAGAAGAGCACAACACCTGCTTTGAGATGGGTCTTCTAGATAGATATCACAGGGCTGCTGCACCTTGGAAACCTCAACAATGTGGCTGCCTAATCAAGGCCCACAGAATGACAATACCAGCCAACACGCCAACATGGGCAGAGGAAATCTCACAAGGCTTCACCCTTACATGAAGACTACAGGAAAATCAATGGTTGTAGAGAGAGAAAAGTCAATTTCCTCTATGGACCAACCCCCTGATAAGTTTCTAATCCTCAGTGATCAGCCTTAAATTCATGTACATACAAGCAACACTAAATAGACTCAGTAGATTATAAGTACATATTGTCAGGTCCAAAGGAAACTCCATTTCCCCAAATTCCAACAGGCAGATGGGAGAAATGGCTATCTTACCTATTAGCATACTGAAGTGTAGCTGGCTTGCAGGCTCCCTCAGTATCACAAGTCCCTCTTCTCACCTCCTCCTTACTCTGAACTTCCCCAGCTCACAGGCTTCCCTTACCCCCAGCCACTAATTCACCCCTCTATCTCTACTCTGCTCCTGCTTCTCTCTTGGCCTGGTTGGTCCAGGCTGCTGGCCATGTTCAGTCTACTACTTTTCCTGCTCTTGACTTGTGCAGATACCCCTGGCTGTTCTCTCATATCTATAATAAACACCTTCCCCTTAACCATGCTATGGAGTGGTCCTATTGTCAGTTTGTACATATATACATTCTAGTGTGGCCCACCTTCCCTGAGCCAACCAAATCTCAACATTCACAGAATTTGTACTTTTGGGTCTTGTCTCCAAACTGTGTAAGCTTTATCATACTCCTGATTAATAATGAAATCAAAGAAACAAAATTGCAGGAGGTTTGCCCATGATCAAGCAGAAAGTGACTGGAAGAACAGCAGTATCCCCACAGCTACAGAAACCTGACACATAAATACACACGTGTGTATGCAAAATTAATTTAAAAGGTCACAAATTTGAAAATGTGGAGTTATATGGGAAGAGTTGGAGGGGAAGGGGCAGAAATGATGTAAATGCAGTACTCACGGATGAAATTCTTAAAGTAAGTTTAAATTTAAAAAGCTATAAAAATATTCAACTTTGCTGTACACTGGAATCCCTTGAGGTTTTAAAAAACAAAAACAAAAAACCCCTGGCTCACCTCCCAGAGATTACCATTTAACTAATTAGCATGTTTTAAAAAAATCTTTAGAGAGCCAATGTTCACTGGGGTCGAGAACCAGTAACTTAGGGTGAAGGACTGGCTTCAAACTGAAGTGAAGAATGAGAGAGGTTCAAATAGGAGACGTTACTGAAGTAAATGCAGTTAATTTTAATCATCTACCAGAAATTCTAATGCTATCTCCTCCTTTCTGGCAAAACAAAGTGTACGTGTCTAATTTACAAATCTTCCGAAGGTAGCCATTCAAGGGAGATAAATTTCATTAGTATTATCATGTCCAATTAGGATCACTTGTATCCTGTTCATTTAGGGTTGAATGACTGTACCAAAGAACTTTTCTACCATGCTACCATAAAACTAAAAAAAAAAAAAAAAAAAAAAATCCATACAAAAACTTCACTAAGCATTTATAGTTTCCAGGGTTTAAAAAGTGGATTCATATCTCACCTCCTTTTATGCTCACAATTATTTTCATGAAAAAATGGTATTGGGCACCAATCCAACTGAATTAAAAAACGAAGTCCCAAGGAGATCAAAATGACAATGCAAAGCCTAAAATAAAATGTAAAGTTGTCTATGCATGGCTAAGAGGAAGGCAGGCTGTAACCTAATCTGTTTCACTGACCAAACTATGGGACCTTGTGGGCAGTTTCCAACTAGGTTAACTAGTATCCTACTAGCAGCCAGGATAAAAGCCCACCAGCTCCCTGTCCACCCAATGCCTTTTCTTTTATATATTAGCATAAACTTATCCACATTACACTTTTAAAACTTAACTTAAATCTAAGAGTACAACAAATCAGAACACAAATATTCTTAATTTCATATAATACACATGTTAATGACAAGTTATGTGGCAGTCATACCAGCAGAAGTTTAAATTATAAGATGGTGGCTAGTACTCTGCTGTCAACAGCCCTAAGAGCATCTTGGAGTCATAGACATCACACATTTCCATGACACACGTGAGAGCTAACATCTAAAGCCAATTGAGGGCTGGGGAGATGGCTCAGTGGGTAAAGTACTTGATGCACAAGCAAGAGGATCTGAGTTCAGATCCCAACCCCCAAATAAATACCAGATGCAAGTCTAATTAATGAGCTCCAAGTCCAATGAGACTCATGACATATACTACCTCTTCAGAATTTTAGCTTCACAGCAACAAGAGCAGACTAAAAGTAACTCTGTGACCTGGGAATGGTGACACATGCCTGTAACACCAATGTAGCAGGCTGAGGTGGGAGGATCACAAATTTCTGAGGAGTCTGAGACTCTGTCCCAGAAAAATACCAAAGTTTAACTTTGCCAAAAGCCTAAACCAATTCAATAGCTCAGTTTAATATTCCCGAGTATCTGTGTGAATAAATGATAATATTCTTTTTAAAAACAGAGTATTCTGCCAAGCACAATAGCATATGCCTTTAATCGCAGCATGTGGGAGGCAGAAGCATATGAATTTCAGGGAGTTCCTGGACAGCCTGCTTTACACAGTAAGGTCTACTGGGCTACATAGTGAGACTTTATCTCAAAAACTCAAATAGTTAATAGTACTACTATCTTATCCATCTTCAAAGTTGGTCATAGAAAAACCAAAATTGACTTAAGACTATTATTAAACTTCCCAGACAAGATGGAGATAATGACCTAAAAATGGACACAAGAGGCTGGACAGACAGCTCAGAAATTAAAGTACTGTGTTGATTTCCAGTACCCTCAGAGTGGCTCACAACCTTCTTAACTCTAGTCCCAGGGGGATCCAATGCCCTATTCTGGCCTCCATAGGCACAGTACACATGTAGCGCACAGACATACTGCAGGCAAAACACCCATACACATTAAGAAAAAAAAAATTGATGGGCCTTAACCAACTTAACTTCATTTTCAGTCATACTGAAATCACCACCACCTAGTTAGATTAAATAAACAACTTCCACAGAGCAGACAAACAATTATGGCATTGTATCTCCCACCATTAAGGGACTAAAATGATGAACACCAACATACCTTTTTGAAACTTGGAAAAAGCTACAGACTTGAGGCTGCACTGATGACCTTTGCATGTTCCCATCAACTCACCAGCTTTCACATCCCAAAATTTGGCTGTTTGATCACCTGCTGCTGTAACCTTCCAAAAATAACATAGTTAAATTGAAGAAAGAAACCATTTTTCTGCATCTACTCAGGCCTAATAAAATTCACTTACAAGTTTAAGTTCACCAGGTACCCAGGCCAGGTCAAAGACAGCATTCCAGTGAGCCATCCACTCTAAACAAAGAAAATGCCAAGTGTTACATATCCAGACTGTGTTCTGTGACAGTCATACCAGCAGAAGTTTAAATTATAAGATGGTGGCTAGTACTGCCCTAAGAGCATCATGGAGTCATAGATATCACACATTTCCATGACACATGTGAGAGCTAACATCTAAAGCTAATTGAGGGCTGGGGAGATGGCTCAGTGGGTAAAGTACTTGATGCACAAGCAAGAGGATCTGAGTTCAGATCCCAACCCCCAAATAAATACCAGATGCAAGTCTAATTAATGAGCTCCAAGTTCAATGACACCTTGTCTCACAAAGTAAGGCAGAGCATGATAAGGAAAACACATAACACCAACCTCTGGCCTCTACACGCATGTATACATGTATATGCATTTCCCCAAAGTCCCCCTTCCTGAAATAAATAAATCTTCTTAAAACATTCTCTAGGTCTAAAACCTTCAAGTCTAGCAAGGAAATGACTTTAGTCTGACATTCAAGGTCCTGCATGCTTTGACCCCTATGTCTGCAGAGGAGCTTATTGCTTACTGTTCTTATTCTTATTATATACACGATTCCACCTGAGCTGGGTTATCATCTTAGTACTGTGTCCTATGTTCAGTACATCTGTATTAAATAGTAATTTACCAAAGGCTTTATGAATTAAAAATGTTAAAAATTATAGACTTACCCTTGAAGCATGTCTTTTTGCTACTTTGTGATTCTGTGTTATATAACCTGACGAACCCTTCTTCATTGGCAACAGCTAAAATATGCTCCATACCGGGAGCTGAATAGAAACAAAGAACATACAACAAGTTTCCAAATGAGTACAAAGGTATTAAATGACTCAAAACAACGATGGAGAGATGGCTCAGAGGTCAGAGAACTGGGCATATCCACATGACAGGTTAACAACTAACTGTCTCTAACTCCAATTCCCAGGGATCCAAGGCCTTCTTCTGGCCTTTGTGCTGCACAGATACACATGCAGACATACAAACACACACACACACACACACACACAGACTCAAAACCATCAAAATTATCTTCAGATATTCTGACTTAAGAAGGGCTAAATCAGAAGAGCAAGACACAGAACACTAGCAGATCAAGCTTGTTGGTTTTAAGTTTCCTTTTTATAACCTTTCTTTTATTAACTATAAGACTGGAGATAAGACCTATTTCTGTTCACATTTTTTAAATGACTGAAAAAAAAAAAAAACCCAACCCTTCATTTTAAAAACATTTACCTTATAAATCACAGGAGAACAATTAGAATAATTTTTTTTGTTTGTTTGTTTTTCGAGACAGGGTTTCTCTGTAGCTTTGGAGCCCGTCCTGGATGAGCTCTGTAGACTAGGCTGGCCTCAAACTCACAGAGATCCACCTGCCTCTGCCTACCAAGGGCTGGGATTATAGGTGTGCACCACCACTGCCCAGCTCAATTAGAATAATTTTAACATCTACCTAAATTACTAATTTAAGGAAGTGTAGTTGTTCTCTTACCTGTACAGAAAGTGCATCCAAATGGAGGAACAGGGACTCCTGTTTCTCCGTAAGATGTGTGCTCATCATTACAGCTGCACTGATAACCACTTAGAAGGGATTGTAGAGGGTAATATGAAGACCATCCTAAAACAAGACAATTCCTTTAAGAATTAAAATGTAAACATGTTTTAGCATTTCTCACAAGTCTGGAGATAAGTATCTTTAGTTTTGTTACTTGTCTTGAGGCATAGAGGTTGCAATGATCCTGTTTCTGCCTCCAAAGTAAATCTTGAGACACGCAAGGTGTAAGATGGGGACATGAGAATGCCTTCCTTTTGCAAAGTAGAATGAAGTGATAAAAGTGATAGGAGAACCCCTCTGACAGAGAAGACATTTTAGCCCAGCAGAACCTCAGTCAAATCTAGTTTGAGAAAGAATGAGCAGAAAGGAGAAAAGGAACTCAAACTAGATTTAATAATCACTCCATAATTTTAACATCAAATATCATTGTAAATTATCTGTGAATCTAAAGAAATGTAAATGTACACGTGTGGTACAGGATTTTTAAGTCTAATGGCTACAACACACACATTCAAAGGAGAATCCAGTAAGTCAAACAGAAGACACAATATGTTCTGGACAATTTCACAATTAAGCTAACTCCTCACTTCTACCTCTTTACCTGCACTAATATGCAAACTGATAAGCAGTATTTAAAGTGACTGACTGAGTGACTTCATTACTTCTGCAGCTCCTCCCCACAACACACTTTTGATCTTGACTGTGCTAGACTATGAACCTGTAGTGTTCCCCAGCCTCCAACACACATCTGGAAGAGTCTGTTCTTTCCTCAATAGGAAGTTAACAGTCTATCCTCACAAAAAAATAAGGCTTTTTGTTTTCTGAGGATCAACACCTTGACATTCAACAATTTCCACACGGCATTATTTCCAAAGCTGCTGTCTGAGAAGGTTGAGGGACTTCCTTTCCTATTACTTGTCACTTCCTTCAACTTTCATAAAAAGAAGATATTCTCACATCCGAATCTTACACCTTACATTGTCGTAAGATAAACTTCTAGGTGTTCATTACATATTTTTAAATAAAAATTAAAAATTAGTGAGGTCTTAATTATGAGACAACTGAAATCATAAGGCACCAGATACCTATATTCATTTCTTTAAAAGATGCATTTTTCAATAAAATTTTGTTCTTTGCTTTAATCATAAAAAGTTAGTTTCTAACAACTGTCCACTATTAAAATTTATGGTGCTGGGCAGTGGTGGAGCACGCCTGTAATCCCAGCACTCGGGAGGCAGAGACAGGTGGATCTCTGTGAGTTTGAGGCCAGCCTGATCTACAGAGCTAGTCCAAGACAGGCTCCAAAGCTACAGAAACTCCGTCTCGAAAAACAAAAACAAACAAACAAACAAACAAACAAAAGGTGATAATTCATGCCAAGGGAAACTTTCAGGATTCATGAGTATTGAAACCACAAAAAACAGCACTTTATATGTCTTTTGATGGGAGCATGATAGGGTGATAAAAACTTTTCAAGGATACATTAAATTACAATAGGATAAATTTGGGAGAAAAGATAGAAATACATTCAGCAGAAAATGCAACCAAATAGTTAAGAGTTTGCTCTCATTTAATAGATAATAATATGACCTGACCAAGTTGCTATAGTGTTTATAGTGTCAGATGCAGTTAAAGGTTAAGAGTACTTTAAATCTCAAGATGCTAACATTCATAAGGCTAGAAATGACATTTTTTTTCGTGTTTAAGATTATACTAAAAACCTTTAAATACTGATTTAAAGTACACAAAAGAGCAATCATATTTCCATTTTACAGACATCAATGGAGAAAGGAACTGAAAGCACTTTTTGGAGGCTTGTTATAATCCAGAGAGTAAAGTATCAGGGTCCAGTCTAGGGAAACAAAATGGTGAAAATGGAACAGATTCATTACGTGGTAAAGAGGCTGAATCAGTGGGGATGAAAGAAATAGTTTCAAGCAAGCTTAAGGGAACGTTTTCAATATATAATGAGGAAAATGGAGTCTTTTAGGCTTTGGCTGGGGATACCAGTTTAAAATATCACTTCCCAAAGTAGGTAACAGGTTTTGGGCAAAAGCCAACTCAGTATGGGTCATTAGAATTTAAGATGCTTGCATGTCTGTCTGAGTGAAGATCAACCCACACAGCTTTCACAGAGATCTATCTAAAATATAGGGAATGGAAGAGTGTAGGTAGCAGTAAAATCTGTTTACTGATGGGAGAGAGGTGGTGGTGGTGGTGGTGGTGGTGGTGGTGGAGGAGGAGGAGGAGGAGGAGGAGATTGGGGGGTGTGGCACAGCAACACTGGAGGGGAAGGAGATGCACTGATTTCATGAGTAACAGTACATGAATCCTAGCGCCTATCACTGATGAGTGTCTGTAAACACCAGAGAGGCTAGGCTGAAAAGCGGACAAAGTTTGAATGGCCTTCCTTGGCCACATAAAAAGGAGATGGAATGGAAACTCAGGCGTTATAACTCTAAAGATAGCTCACAACCATTGTGTGGGACGGCCATTCCCAACACGGGAAGAACGCGAGTAGAGTTCTAGGAAGAGGCAGTGTCCAAGGAAGAAGTATGAATACAAAGATTTGGATGGGAGCAGGATGTTAAGGACCTTTTCATCTTCTCAACAGTGTTTTCTTAGGCCTATTCTTCAAAGATTTATTCACCGACACATACACTTAATCGCGCCTCTGATTGCTAATGTTCTGTAAGACTGCCTTAAGAAGTAGGAAATGAGCTGACTTTCTATATGGTAACACGAGAATATGGCCGAATTCCACCGTGAAGTGAAAAAAAAAAAAAAAATTCAATCCCATTCCTGGATATACCTCGGGCATCAAAAACCATCTGGAACAACACCCTTCAGTCAACAGTGCCCCGCGGTCACCTCGGGGGTGTGGCCTTGGGCATCTTTTCGTCTGTAATTTCGAACTTTCCCGACCCCGCGGAGATGGGGGAGGGGGCTTCGGCGCCGGAGGAGCAGAGGTCGGTCTTCTCCGCCGGCCTGAGTTCCTCCGCTGCGGGCCACGCGCCCTGGTGCGGAACGACTCTTGCAGGGAGCGCCCCCCACCCCAACTCACACAGGCAGGCACGCTCCCTCCAGTTAACGCGCGACACTGACGTAAGCAGCCAGGGGCCTGGAGGCCAGTGAGCCCAACGTCCTGACTCCGGCCCGCGCTGCGGCTCCAAGACGCCCGACTCCGGCGAGGCGCGTGCGGAGGGAAGCAGAGCACGCTCGTCCTCGGCGGTCCTCGCTCGCCCGGATTCACTCTGGCCGCGGGAGCCCTCGAGGCCCGGAGTCGGCGGCGAGCCAAGGCGGAGCGCCGGGGGGAGGTGGTTCCCGCCGCGGCGAGCGGCCGTTAGGGCCGTTACTCACCGTTCCGCAGGACGCCGAGCTGGGGCTGGCGGAGCACCGAGTTGAAGAGCATCTGGGCCTGGGGACAAGGCTCCGCGGAGGGAAACGCCGAGAAGATGGCCCCCAAGTTCCACGCGAGCCGCCGTTTGCACCCTCCACAACGCGACCCGCGTTTGCCTCCGACTCCCGCCACTGTAAGCCCCGGCCGCCAAACTCCGCGCCAAACTGACGTCACGCCCTCTGATTGGCTCTCGTCGCCCCGTCCTGGAGCCTCGGAGGCACCTCCCCCTCCGAAGCCACGCCCCCTTCGTGCTTGGCCGCGGGAACTCAGGGTTCGGGAGCTCCCTGAGCGCCTGCGCGGGGGGCCCACAGAGGCGCCGGCGAACGGCGGGGCGATCGGGGCGCATGCGTACACTGCCTGACAGCGCGCGGAGGGAAAAATCCGCGAGACCGCGGCGGGAGAAGATGGCGGTGCTGGAGAAGAGTTTGCAATCTTTGTGACTAGGCGAGTCGGGTAACTGTTCCGGCCATGGCGTCAAACTCAACCAAGTCTTTTCTGGCCGACGCCGGCTATGGCGAACAGGAGCTGGACGCTAACTCTGCTCTTATGGAACTGGACAAAGGTATTGGAAGGCGCGGGCGAAGCGTCTGGGGGGGGGAGTGGCGCCACCCTGTGGCGGCAGCCGGAGAGGCCAGAAGGCGCATGCGCCGACGTGCGGGGCGGGAAGCGCTTCAGCGCCTGGAAGACTGCTGGATTGGCCTTGCACAGCCGTACCCCAGGCCGGTGCTAGCAAGGACGCTTTTGACCACCTGGGGGCACAGTCTCCCTATTTCCCAAACAGTAAATGAGATCCTTTCTAAAAGTAATGAATTTTGAGATTATCTTTGAAAACGTTCAGTGGAGATGAGGTCTTCATCAAGAGAGCCAAAAGACTTCGTGAGCATTTCACAGCGATGTGTTCTGTGTGACTGCTAACTGCGAGTTCAAAACAGGTTCCATATGGCTGAGAACGTCTGAAAAGCGTAACTGGGTGCGCTCCTTCTCCACAGACAAGTTCCACGAGTTACCTTTTCTAGTGCAGGTAGCTAGGAGAAGAATCTTGGGGGCTAGGAGTTAAATTCCAATTCTGCTAATGTGATTATGAAAGCGACTAGCCTCGATTTGTCTGCACGGTGAACGCAGTAAGTCTGAGTTGCCAGCAGTGTTGCAAATATTAAATGACAGTGGTATGCAAAAGATGCATTTATTAAATGCTAAAGAGGTACGCCTTTGTTTCTAGACGTGGATAAGGGAGGCAGGAGCAGATAGTTATCCATAAAGAACTCAAGTGTTAATGTGAAGCCTGTGTTTTGGTGTACTTGAAAGGTTTTTACAGCTGATGTGTATTAAGGGGCCTACCTGTAGCCAGTGTATAACCTGTGGAGGACCGGACTAGATAACTCTTTAAAGATCTGCCCTCAAGTCCACCTTTACCCCTTTACAGCTCTGTGACTTGAACATGCCTGTGGAACCTTTAGGGACTTGGAAAAAATAGTTATGCTTGTATGGGGCTGCTATAGGTAAGAGTTTCTCACATTTTACAACAGGCTCTCATGAAGTCCAGATTGGCCTGTAACTCTGTATAGCCAAGGATAACCTTCAACTTTTGATTCTCTTTCCTCAGCTTCCCAATTCCTAGATTATAGGTGTTCACCAGCACACCTGGTTTAGTCAGTGCCAAGCACTTTACCAATTGAGCCACATCCCTGGCCCATTCTCAGAGTCAGTTTCTCTGTGTAATAGCCCTGGCTGTCCTGGAACTCACTTTGTAGACCAGGCTGACCTTGAACTCACAGAAATCTGCTTGCCTCTGCCTCTGCCTCCCAAGTGCTGGGACTAAAGGCATATGCACCAGCCACCACACCCAGCATCATTCTTAGATTCGTAAAGAAAGCCTTTACTTTCTTTTGATATTCAAAAAAGTCACAACATCCTAATTGGATGTACATACTCTTCAAACAAAAATTGATGTTGAGCTGGTTTTTTGGTTTTCACTCTTAACAAAGCTATAGGTCTTTTCGCCTCTAAAATGTAAAGTTATAATAGGAACTTTATTCTTTAAATATTGTATAATAATTTCCTTCTCAAAGCTATTTTCTATCCCTCCAGTGTACCTGATCTTGTCTCATGCTAAGAGTAGATAATGTAGAACAGGGGTCAGGATATGAGGCACGGAAAAAAGATATCTAGAGTTACCTCTGAAAAGTATGCAGTTGTGGGCCGGTGAGACAGTTTGCTCTGCGAGCCTGACCACCTGGCTGATCCTTGGAACCCACTGTGGAAGAGGAGACTGACTCCTGCAAGTTGTCTTCTCTGTGGTCCTCCTCTGCCTGCGTTCACACACATGCACATGTGCACACATGCACACAATAATAATAAAATAAGATTTACATTTTTAGAAAGATTGGTGCTGTAGGGATGACTTGGCCTTTAAGAGGCCACATTGCTTTTGCAGGGGACCAGAGTTCTGTTCTCAGCACTCATACCACAAACCTCACAACTCCAGGGAATCTGATGCTCATGTACCTTCCCCTGCCCCTGACATACACATAATTAAAAATAAATATCTTAGGGGTTGAGAAATTTAGCTCAGTGGTAGAGTGCTTGCCTAGCAAGCGCAAGGCCCTGAATTCAATCCTCAGCTCCATAAATAAATAAATAAATAATTTAAAAAGTAAAAATCTTAAAGAAAAGTTTGAAGTTATAGGGAAAAAATTAATACAACCTTTTTTATAAGAAGAGTTGAAATAAAATACATACTGTGTAAGAAGTAAATGGTGCATGTTTTACAGACAAGCATGTATCAGGAACAGAGCAATGTGACACGGATGGGTACTTTCGGGCAGAGGGAGGGGCCATTGCTAAAGGCAAAGTCTTTCATGCTACTCAAAAAAGTGTAGCTTTTCCTAATGTAGATTCTTATCAATCCAAGGATTGTTCCCTCAGCTGATTGGAAGTTGTCCAGATGAAAACAAGCAAGATCTCTTTGGCACAGAGAGAATGGTTAAAAGATGTCACCCAGCCTGTGACGGTGGGGAAGGGAGTGGTGACTCATTCCCTTTCTTGCTGCACATGCATGGAAGAGGGGTTGTAGAGGATGGATTTCCTTCTGGAGTCTGGTGGACCTCATTCTGTGTGAAAGTCCTGATGGAGTGCTAGCTGAACTGAGACTGGGTAAGGGTCAGGACAGAATCCACTCACTGGGATTCCCCTAGGATGTTACTCTCCACCCAGTTCCACACATGCTCCCTGTGGAAAAGATTTCTGTCGTACTGCCCATGTTGGCACGCATGTAGTCGGTGTTAGGGTAATCGAGAATGTAACTCCATAGTCCTGAGAGAATGGCTTCAGCCACTGAGTGTGTGCCAGGTGACTGACTCCATGTCATAATCAGTGGGTTTACAGTAGTCAGGTGAACAGCAGGGGGTGGTAGAGCACGCCTTTAATCCCAACACAGGCAGAGGCAGGAAGATCTCTGTGAGTTCAAGGCCAGCCTGATCTACAAATGTGTTCCAAGACAGCTAGAGTTGTTACACAGAGAAACTCTGTCAAGGCTGGAGCATAGATAGGAGACAGATTTAGATTGTTTTTCTTGAGAATGCTTACTACCAGACTAAATTTAGTCTACCAGCATTGACAAGTGAATCTTTAAAGTTATGTAGAACTGGGACAAAGGCTAGGTTCAGCAACTAGTTCACCATGATGAAGCTGAATTAGGAAGCACTGATTGTGCAGTCTGGTTTGTGACCCTCTGATGGACTAAATCACATAAACTAATGAGAAATCCAAGGCCCCTTTTCAGCACTTACTGAAACCACAGGTTCACAGGCTTATATGACTGTGATCTGTTTAGTCTCAAAAGTTCTTATTTGTTCTAAACCAGTATTTTCACACATATAGACTGCATTATTATATGTCAGCATGTTCATTTTGCAATGGTTTCTGAAGTTTTGGGAAAGGGTACTCAGTAATTATAAGTTAACTGCCATTTCTATTTCTGGTTTCTAACTATGAAGTGCCTTTGTTGTCCATTTATTAGGCTGTGGATTGTGGGTTGTCTTCTGTTGTGTGGTTGTACTTGGTTTATTTCTTTGTAATGCTGAGGTCTTATTCCTGATGTGCTGCTGCTGCTGCTCTGCCATTGCAGTGTATCCTAGCTCTGGGTGGTGATACTTGGGTTTGTATTTTTATTCCCTGTTACAACAACATAAGCACCTTAAAAAAATGAATATATGCAGGGCAGTGGTGGCACATACCTTTAATCCCAGCACTCAGGAGACAGAGGCAGGCATATTTCAGTGAGTTTGAGGCCAGCCTGGTTTGTAAAGTGAGTTCCAGAACAATGAGGGATAGTACACAGGAAAACCCTGTCTTGAAAAAACAAAACAAAAGAATATATAAAATGTGAAATGTCAACGTGTTAATGGTTCCGTTTTGAATTATGTTCATCTCAGCTAAAGAAAATGTACACAATGATTTTCTAAAGTGTTCTTACATGGTAATGCTCTATCAGTGGTATTTTTAGTGAATGCTAGTTGTATTAGTGGTTACTCAGTATCTCATGAACGTTTTTTCATATGCTTGAAGGCCGTATGAACCTCTTTTTATAAAGGTGGAAACAAAGACTTCTAGCTTGTGTTTCAGGAGTAGCATCTGACTTCTCAGGCCTGCTGAGCAGACACATGACTCTAGCAGCTGGAGATGCAAAGAGAAAGCTCAGGAATGCTCACAGTTCTTGTGGCTATAGCAGTGCCAGCTGCATTGGTCCTAAGTGACATAACTCACTGTAGCATCTCTTGTTTCTTAGCAACAGCAGGTGTCCTCATCCAGTCAGTTTGACAGTGTGGTGTTAGGTATTTTTAGAATTTGGTAGTCAAGCTGGGCAGTGGTAGTGCACGCCTTTAATCCTGGCACTTGGGAGGCAGAGACAGGTGGATCTCTGTGAGTTCAAAGCCAGCCTTGTCTACAGAGGGAGATCCAGGACAGGCACCAAAACTACACAGAGAAAGCCTGTCTCGAAAAAACTTTTAAAAAAAGAAAGAAAAAAGAAAAAAAAAAAGTAGTAGTAGTTTGGTAGTCTTAAATGCCAGGTGTGGTTACATACTCTAACCCCAGGTCTGGGAAGGTAGAGTAGGATAGTCACTCACAGTTTAACATCATCCCTAGTGAGTTCCAGGCCAGCCAGGTCTGCATAGTTATGAGTGCTAGGACAGCCAGGGTTGAAAAGCAAGACTGTGCCTCAACAATCAAAAACTAAGAAGTTTAGTCTTAAAAATGTTTAAGAGATTAACTGCATAATCAGCCAGGTAGCTTTTGCTGATTCAGCTAAGAAATTCCAGCATGTGCTATTTGACATTTATGTTGTTTTGAAAACATTTATGGGGCTCAGGGGTTAAGAGCACTGGCTGCTCTTTCGGAAGACCCTGGTTCAGTTCCCAGCACCTACATGGTAGCTTACAAAGTTGAGTATCAAGTGATGCCTTCTTGTGGCCTCTTCAGGCACTGTAAACACAAAGTACATAAACATACATAATGGCAAACCACCCATATACACAAAATGCAGATAAATAAACTTTAAAAAAGGTAATAATTATAGCTCTTACATTTAGGTCTTATGTTTTAGGTTTGTTTAGCATCAGTTTTTTGTTTGTTTGTTTGTTTTGTTTTGTTTTAAATTTTTGTTTTTTTGTTAGTGGAGGCTAAACTCAAGATTCATTTTTCCCCCTTAGGAATTTTTAGTCTTTTCAGAATTTTAAAACAGTTGTTCTTTCCACATTGTGTTTAGTCGCTGTTCTATTGCTGTGAAGAGACACTGTAACCAAGGTAACTCTTATAAAAGAAAGCATTTAACTGGGGGCTTGACTATAGTTTTAGAGGGTTAGGTTATTATCATCATGGCAGGGAGCAGACAGGTATGGGTGGTGCTGGAGCAGTAGCTGAGAGCTTTATATCCTGATCCACAGGCAGCAGGCAGAGGGAAAGACTGGACTTGTGTGGGCTTTTCAAACCTCAGAGCCTACTTCTTTCAACAAGGCCACACCTCCTAAACCTTCCCAAACAGCTCCACTAACTGGGGACCAAGTATTCAAACATAAGACTTTATGAGGGTCATTCTTATTCAGACCACCACAGCTATGTTGGTGTATTTGTTACATTATAGAGTATTGATTGGAATCTCTTCTTTCCTAATATGAGTATATAATATTGTAGTTGTTCCTTGAAATACTACATTAGCCATGACCCACAAATTATTGATTTTCATTCAGTTGAAAATAAATTTTCCTTTTCTCCTTCTGAGTTGTTCTTCCCCTTTGGGTTACTTAGCAGTACATTGTTTGATTACCAAATACTTAGAAAATTTCTAGATACTGTTCTCTTTCTGATTGTTAATTCAATTCCATTGTGATAGAGAGCATAAATTGTGTGTGTGTTTTGCTTGCTTGTTGTATTTTATTTTATTTTATTTTTTAGTACCAAGGATTGAACTCAGGGCTTTAAGAGTGCCCGGCAGGTGCTCTACCTTTGAACTATGGGCTCAGTCCTCCACCCCTCCCCCCTTTTTTTTCTTTTTTCTTTCTTTTTAAGATTTATTTATTTATTATGTATACAACATTCTGCCTCCATGTAACCTTGTACGCCAGAAGTTTTCACTGTAGATGGCTGTAAGCCACCACGTGGGTACTGGGAATTGAACTCAGGACCTCTGGAAGAACAGTCAGTGCTCTTAAAACCTCTGAGCCATCTCTCCAGCCCCCACCCCCCTTTTTGAGGCAGAGTTTTACTAAGTTGCTTCAGATGGCCTTGCATATGATCTTTTTCTCAGCCTTTAACTGTCATCTTCTGGCCTCAGCCTGGGTATCTAGGACTATAGGCTTATACTACCAAGCCTATCTGACTGCAGTCCTTTTAAATTCACTGATATTCTATATTCCTGAATAGTCTTGATCGACTTAAAACATTTTAAAAATATTTCTTTTTCATGGTTGTGTGTCTAAGAGAATCAGTTCAAGAGATGGCTCAGCAGTTAAGCACTTGCTACTCTTTCAGAGGACCCAGGTTGGGAGTCTTGAAACCACCTGTATTTCCAGCTCCAGGATCCAACATCATCTTCTGGCCTCTGCAGCCACGCACATGTACTTGGCTCACATGTACACGTGAAATTAAAAAGAGAATGTTAGTTTGTGAAATTATTAAAGTATTTTTTAGCTTGGGGGCATTTTGTTTTGCTTTGGGGGTACTTTATATTATAGCATTTGCTTGTGTTTTGCTTTTTTTAAAATGTCTTAGGTAGCCCAGGCTGGCCTCAAACTTGCTAAGTAGCTAAGGATGGCCTTAAACTGAGTCTGATTCTCCTTTGCCTTCGTGATGTAGCTATGTGCCACCATGCCCAGCCTCCAAATCACCTTTATATGCCATTTTTATTTGCTTTGATTGTTAACTATTTTATTTTGTTTGAACTGTAATCTTTCTGCCTCAGCCTTCTGAGCATTGGGGTTATAGGTATGTGTCATCGTGCCCAGTCTTCCATTTTCAGTTTTGAACAGGAGTCACAGAAGTGCTTCTCTTAATTATTGAATGGCTGTTCTCCTGGAACTGTCCAAGTCAGTGTTTGGTGTTTCTGCCTGGAGCTCCAGGTTTGTAATGAGTTCCTCCTGTGCTTCTCCAACAGGCCTGAGGTCTGGCAAACTCGGGGAGCAGTGTGAGGCAGTTGTCCGCTTCCCTAGGCTTTTCCAGAAGTACCCCTTCCCCATTCTCATCAATTCAGCATTCCTAAAGTTAGCTGATGTTTTCAGAGTTGGGTAAGTCTTTGTAATGCCTCAACGTGCTAACTGCATGCTTAGGACTGTCTTTTCTTCTGGCTGTTAGGACTGGTTGGCACTCAGGTGGATGCACATTACATTGCACCACACTTTGGTATGAGATTGAATGACGTTCAGCAAAAATGAAAAGTAAGGTTCAGAGAGTAATTAATTGTTCTTTAGGGAACAAGATAAATTAAATCAGAACAACCTTATTCTATTACTGTGTGTGTATTTTATCAGAATCTGTAGTTGTCTGTACAGATTGGTTTAAGAAATTCCTGATTTCATTTAGTGATTTGCACCATGAAATGCATGTGTGTGCAGTGTTTGAAGCATGTAGGCACTGAATAGGTAAATGCCCGTTTCCTCATTTCTGTCCCACTCTCACCCCTCCTGGTCTCCATTCATTCCTGTGCCCTTCCACATACCCGTCAGGTCAGACCTGAGGGAGGAAAGCAGTGATGGGTACTGGGAGGGGAGGGAGGTCACCCTGGGCGTGGCCATGGTGTGACTGGGCCACAGGTATTGCAGCTGCTTTGGGTTGGGACCCACCACGTATGGCTTAGTGACTCTTCGTGGTGAGACAGATCGTGGTGGCATGGGAAGCAGTTGCCGTTGGCACTGCTCTAACCGGTACAGGTGCCTCTCCTGGAGTGAGCTAATCTCTTTCCCCACTTTTTCTAGAAACAACTTCCTGAGGCTCTGTGTTCTCAAAGTGACCCAGCAAAGTGAAAAGCACCTGGAGAAGATTCTAAATGTGGATGAATTTGTGAAGAGGGTTTTCTCGGTGATTCACAGTAATGATCCTGTGGCAAGAGCTATCACTCTCCGGTACTGTGTCTCTGTGTGATTCAGTACAGACTAGTTAAGCTGTCGTTATGTACCTAAAAGGACTTGTGTTTCACTAAGACTACACAAAATATGGTAACCATCATTGTGTGTAAATCCAGGTTAGCATCTGTAATGCTTTCTGGTTGTAAATTGCCTTGCTTGTGTTTCAAACATCCCACTGTGTAGGCACTCCGATCCAAGAACTAGGTGGATTTCAGCACAGCATCACCTTGCTCTTTTGAACTTTTGAAGTTCCCCAGGCAGGCCTTGAACTTGGGACCTTCCTATGTTAGCCTTCCAAGGAGCTTGGATTCCATCTCTGTGCTACACCATGCCTGTCTTCACTCTCTTTCAGTTCTGCTTGTTTAATCACATGTATAATTGGGGGCAGGTTTTGAAACTCGGTTAATTAAATTATCGGTGTCCTTTCCAGCTTTCCCTGCCCATACTCTTTTTTTTTTGTTTTTTTTTTGTTTTTGTTTTTGTTTTTGTTTTTTCAAGACAGGGTTTCTCTGTGTAGCTTTGCGCCTTTCCTGGATCTCACTTGGTAGACCAGGCTGGGCTTGAACTCACAAAAATCCGCCTGCCTCTGCCTCCCGAGTGCTGGGATTACAGGCGTGCGTGCCCATTCTCTTTTTAACCAGGAGGTCACTACTCTTTTCTGGGTCAAACATTGGTACTTTCTCATCCAGAATTAGTTGCTTTGTCATTCTTCTGCCTTTTGATTAACATCATGTGTTTTGAAGCTGGTTCTGGGGCTGGGATGCAGCTGACTTGGTAAAAGTGCTCACTTACCTGGGCTCACTGCTGAAGCCCTGGGTTCAATTCCCAGCTTCAGGAAATTCCATGAAACTGGGCATGGTGGTACACAGCTGTAATCCCAGCACTTAGGAAGTTGAGGCAGGAGGTTCAGGGTCATTTTGGCTACACAGTAAGTTTAAGACCAACCTGAGCTATATGAGACCAAAAAATGTTATTGAGTGTTACCTTTAAGAAACTATCCAGCTTGCTGGGCGGTGGTGCATACCTTTAAGTCTAGTACTTGGGAGGTAGAGACGGGGATCTATGTGAGTTCAAGGCCAGCCTGGTCTACAGAGCTAGTTCTAAGACAGCCAGCTTCAAAGAGAAACTGTGTCTCAAAAAAACAAAAACAGCCGAGCAGTGGTGGCGGTGGCTCACGCCTTTAATCCCGGCACTTGGGAGTCAGAGCCAGACTGATCTCTGTGAGTTCGAGGCCAGCCTGGTCTACAGAGTGAGATCCAGGACAGGCACCAAAACTACACAAAGAAATCCTGTCTCTAAAAAATGAACGAACAAACAAAACCAAAAACTGTCCAGCCTAGCATACTTGAGGCACTAGGTTAAATTCCCAACACCACAAACAGAAAAGAGCTGGGGGACTGGAGACTATAGCCAATGGGAAACTTAAAATTAAGACACCTAGTCTCAGCACTGGGGAGGCAGAGGCAGGAGGATCTCTGAGTTTGAAGCCAGCCATGGCTACATAGCAAGCTCCAGGCCATCTATCCAAAAAGAAAAAAAGTTGCTGTGTGACTGTATATGAATGATTGTCATATTATTTCTGTAAAATAAAAAGTTGAGGAAGATTGTATCTCAACTGATAGAATATTGGGTAAAATGTTTATACTAACACAGATAGGGATATAGTGTTAAAAGGATTCTGAGATTTGTGTGTGTGTGTGTGTGTGTGTGTGTGTGTGTGTATGTGTGAGTGCCTGTGTAAATGTCTATGCACCACATGCATGCCTGGTACCCTTGGGGTTGGCAGGGAGTGTCCAATCTCCTATAACTGGTGTTACACGCATTGTGAGCTGCTCTGTGGGAACTGAACCCAGGATCTTTTCAAGAGCAGCAAGGGATGGGATCTACTTTTGCTCCTTCTTGTCAGTGAGTACATCGCCTACAGGTTCAGAAAAGATCTCCAGGAACACTGTCAACAGTGATTATTTGGGGAGGGATCACTGAGTCAGGGACTGGAGAGATGTGATGTTGAATTGTTCCCACAAGTATGCATTATTTTAGTTTTTATCAGAAGCAATGAAGAAGAATAATAGAATTTAAAAGTGAATTTTTTGGAGGTAGTTTGAATACTTGACAAGGTTTATTTCATACTTGAGCGTCCCACTCCATGTGTAGCCTGTCCTTCACAGAGTTCTGGCAGTTGGGCCCACAAGAACTATTGCTACCAATAAAATTGGCAGTTTCTAGTAAACAACAAAAGAAATATATTTTAAAGACAAAATATCGCCTTGTAATCTTCACGAGTAACAGTTGAAACACGTTTTAAGGAAAAGAAATTGGAGCTTCAGTTTTATAGTAGCCCTCCACCATTTGAAGAGTAGCAAAGGGAAGGTTCCCGCAGGTACCTTTTGTATGACTATTTTACATACCACATAGAAAATAAAGACCTCTTTCAGATCCCAAAAGCTAGGAGCAGAATAATTTTCATTTTTGTGTTTATTAGTTTATATTTTGGCATTACTTTTTTCTTTACGTATAAATCAAATGTTATATGCTTGAGAATGAGATACTTTGCTTTGACGATACAGCTCTGAAATCCACCCGTTTGTTGGCAGTGGGAACCAGTTAACTAGGCTGCAACTGCTTACAACAGTGCACTGCTGTACATAGTCTTTCAGTTTGTATGACCAGGTTCCCAAAATGTTGCTTTTAAAAAGGAAAAACTAGGTCCAGCAAGATGGCTCAGTAGGTAAAGGTGCTTGCTGCCAAGCCTGATGACCTGAGTTCAATCTCAGGAACCCACATGGTGGAAGATTTGAGAGTTTGCCCTCTGGCCTCCATATATGTGCTGTGGCACACACAACATACCAGATAAATAAATGAAATAAACCATTTTTAGATAAAAAAGGTCATTTTTATAATTTTAAAAAGATTATGTCCATGTTTTGAACTCTTAATTCAGGAGCTATGGTCTGGTTAGCTGGAGAGAGCTTCAGGTGTAAAGAGACTTGTTCCTGTCATAGCACACTGATGAACTGCCATGACACTGTTTGTTATAAATAACACCACATACACTTTCAATTATTGTTTTTGTTTTGTTTTTGACAGGACCTCACTCTGTAGTCTTGGCTGCCCTGGAACTCATAGAAATCCACCTCTTTCTGCTTCCAGAATGCTAAGATTAAAGGCATGTGCCACCATGCCCTGCCAACTATTTTCTTTTTAAAAAAAAAAAAAGGAGGGGGGAAATATATATATATTAGCATGTGTGTGTACTGTGTGTGAGTGTGCATTTACACATGCCCAGACACATGTGTAGAGGTCGGAGGACAACTCTTAGGAAATAGGTGCTCTCGTTGCACCTTTACATGGGTTCTGACGATGGTTGCCAGGCTTGTGCCGTCTCACCTGGTCTCATGGGACTTTTTCATAGAAAAGCATTTCAGTAGCATTAATAGGAGGATTGTGTTAGGAAGAAACCAAACTCTGCAGAGGATAGATGTTAATGAATATGTTCTTTCTGAGGCTGTCCTTGCAGAAGGTTCTGTACTGTGTGGTTATTTGGTTTTGGTTTTTTGACTTTTTGAGACAGGGTTTCTCTGAGTAGCCCTGACTGTTCTGGAACTTGCTCTGTAGACCAGGCCTCAAACTCAAGAGATCTGCCTGCTGCAGCCTCCAGAGTGCTGGGATTAAAGGTGTGCACTTACCACCGCCTGCTTACATTTTTTTATTTACTGTGCTAACAAAAGACAGATTTCAGGATTCAGTTCTCTTCTACCATGTGGGTCCTAGAGACTGAATTCAGGTTGGCAGTTGTGGCGACAGGTCCCCACTGTCTCTGGCCCCTGTGTTTTCTAGACTTTACTTTCCTCACTGTTGCAGATACTGGCTTAGGCTGCAGGGGGCATCCTCCACCTTTGGAAAAATCTCTACTGATGTGGTAGATTATTAAAAAAGCATCTTGCTGGTATTTATTGATGTGGAATAAAAAATCTGGGATGTCTGTTGTACTTTGTGATTCTGCTTAATAGCAGATATGTTGTATTCCTAATACTTTGTTAAAGTGGACTTCTTTATGTAACACTGGAAAAATTGATGTTTGGGATGCTTTAATAATTCAAAAGTTCTTTTCTGGGCTCTGATACTTGAGATGTACTTCAGAATGATTCTTTGGGGGTTGGGGGATTTAGCTCAATGGTAGAGCGCTTGCCTAGCAAGCACAAGGCCCTGGGTTTGATCCTCAGCTCCAAAAAAAAAACAGAATGATCCTTTTGAAATGTAGCTTGTATGTGTTAGAGGCAGGGTAAAGAGGGCATGTATCTCAGGGGTGGAGCACTTGCCTTGCATGTATAAAGCCCTGAGTTCAATCCCAGGGCCAGGAAGAAAGGAAGGAGAGGGGAAGGAAATTTAGCTTATGTTTTTGATGTACTTTAGCATATAGATGTGCTTAGATTTGAGTCGTTGCTAGATTCCTAAAATAATAATTTTTAACCTGAAGTCTATAGAATGGCCTACACTTTCTGAGTTAATAATCTAGCTTGGCTTCCTTTTCCTTAACTATATTTGTGATCTTGGGTGTCTCTGTTTCTGTAGGATGTTGGGAAGTCTGGCATCAATCATCCCTGAGAGGAAGAATGCCCATCACAGTATTCGACAGAGTTTGGATTCCCACGATAACGTAGAAGTTGAAGCTGCTGTTTTTGCAGCCGCGAACTTCTCTGCACAGTCGAAGTAAGCTTAGGCCTTTTAGTAATTTGGCTCCCAGGGGAGTTTTTGAAAGAATAACTAATCAATATCTATTATAGAAAGATGTAAATGAGGAGGTATATTTTCCAAGAAGTCTTAAAACCTGTTAGGGGAAGAAAATACAAATGTTGGTCCTAGAAAGAAAAGGTCCTCATAGCCTGGTTTGGGGAAGCTGCTATTGATAGCTTTGATGTCTATTGAAGAGCACAAACACATTCATAATCTAAAATTGCTACTCCTGATTGTATTTTATTGCTCAGCTGTTTTGCCTTGGACTCTGCACAGTTTGTCAAGGAGAGTAACTTGGAATAAAACTGACTGACATATTCAGGATGTCCTATGCTGCACTGCTATCTTAGAACAGAGTGTGTGTGTGTGTGTGTGTGTGTGTGTGTGTGTGTGTGTGTGTGTGTGTGTGGTGCATGCATGCATGCCTGTACATGTGTGTGGAGACCAGAGGACAACCTCAAGTTTGTTATAGTTTTTAGGTGGTGTTTACCTTTTTGTTTTGAGACAGGGTCACTGACCTGTAACTTACCATGCATGCCAGCCAACATGTTCCAAGGATCCACCTATGTGCCTCCCCTGACATTTACTGTTTTAGTTGGTGGAGTGAACCTGGGCAAGCAGGGCCTAAAAATGAGGCAGACTTAAAGTCTCATACAATAGCCAACTTTATTCGAGTATCAGACAGTTTATACACTGAGACTTAACAAGAGTCACCTGAATAAAGTATACAATCACAAGGATAAGCCACATGTTTCAAAAACATGATTTTCTATAGAAGCATATAAATAACAGCAGCTGAAGTATACTCACTCATACCTGCTACATCTGGGAGGAGCATGAAAACGTATTTTAAGAACAATTCTGTGTTTTGAAGAAACTGGAGTCACAAGGCTCGTGTCTTGTTTCCTTAAGAGTTTTCTTACAAGCACTCAGAATCCCTCATACAGCTCTATTCTTGGACTGTGTTCCAACACTCCGTACTGAGATTGTAGACATGCCATAACTGGCTGTTTTTCAACACGTCTTTTGGGGGTTGGATTCAGATCCTCAAGCTAGACAGTTACCAGCTGAGCTGTCTCCCCAGTTCAGTAGTACTTATTTATTATTTTATTCCTGTGGAGGCAGGAAGAGGGCATTGGATCCCCTGGAGTTGAAGTCACAGGTGGTTGTGAACCTTACAATGTGGGTACCAAGAACTGAACTGAAGTTTTCTGTAAGAGCAGTAAGTGCTCCTAACCACTGAGTCAGCTCTCCAGCTTCATAATTTTGTTGTTGTTTTCTGAGACAGAGTCTCTCTATGTAGCTCCGACCATAGTAGCAACTCGCTATGTAGACCAGGCTGGCCTTAAACTCACAGAGATCCTCTTGCCTCTGCCTCTCAAGGGCTGGGATTAAAGGTGTCAGTTACTATGCACAGGCTAGCCCCATAAATTTACAAGTAGAATATTGACCATGGTATTATTACCATTTTGGACTTATTTGCTATAAAAAATATTCCCTGATTAATAACCAAAACTAACTTTGTTTTCTGAGGACCATTTCTGGTGATGTATGTGAAAGGCCATAAACATGTGCGTCCCTTGACCAATGAAATTTATTTCTGAGAACTTAGCTAATATGAACAAGGTGCACTGATAACCTTCAAGGGTGCTAGTTGTTTATCAGTACTGTTGTTTATATGGTAAGCATTTATTTTTATGGGTAGACAACTCAGGACATACACCAAAGGTTTGTCCCTATCTGTACTTTTAAAGTTTGTCCTTGGACAGCTTCATACATGTACACAGTTCCTTTGGAAGAGCAGCCACTCCCGGCTGCTGACCAACCCCGAGTGAGTGCTGATGCAGTGAGAATTTGTACTGTATAGGGACTATGCTGTGAACAGTTATCATCTGATTAATGCCTCCAGGGGAACTATCCAGTGGCTCCAGAAGCAGTTTTCTAAGTTCAGTCTCTCAATTTGGATAAATAGATAATTTAGTGATTAAATTTATATATGAGGATCATTTTTAGGTGAACATTTTTTCGCTCCAGATAGGACACTGATGACAGACAAAACAGTGTTTCATTGAGAGGAGTTTATTGGCGTTACCTATAGGAGTATGAGTGAGGGATTACTTAAGAGAGCATAGGTGACTCAGCTAGCATCCCCCAAAAAGCCCACCCCAGCTTGGGTGATGATTCAGGAAAGCTGCACCCTGGAACATTCTGTACCTGAGCCAGCATGAGATCCAGCAAGTTCTGCTTATATAACCTTGATGCGTACTTATGGATTTTCTGAGTTTCAGGAGCTTCCTGATACTTGTCAGTTGTGTACCTCCTGAGCTTTTTAAGTTTTGTTTACTTTCTGAGTCTTAGGTAGCCTTAAGTACAGAATGTTTCAGTTTTGAGGAAACTACTATATAACACTATCCTCAGTGAGATATACTATATACTCTTGTTTGCATTATATAATACCAGATTAGTCTCATAGGAAAGCCTGAAGCACTTATGTATCAGAGTATAAATTAAGAAAATACATAATTTTTTTATTAAGAAATTTTAAATCATTTTACATACCAACCACAGATCTTCCCTCCTCCCTCCTCCCACCCCCCAGCCTCCCCTCCCAACCCATCCCCCATTCCCACCTCCTCCAAGGCAAGGGGAGTCAGGAGAGCCTGGTACTTTTAGATCAGTTTTTATCTCTTCTTGAAGTAATAGACTTGAGATCATGTATCTCCATCAACATGGGTGGCTGTGTCATTTCTGGGTCTTGTTGAAATCAGAGTAACTGGCCAAATGAAACCTTAATATTTTAATTAGCTGCACATAGAGGTATATACCTTTAATCCAAGACCTCAGGAGGCAGAGGTAAGTGGATCAACCTAGTCTACATGGCAAGTTCCAGGCCATCTAGAGCTACAGAGTGAGACCCTGTCTTGAATAAAGGAGGAGGAGGAGAACTTACTTAATCTGTGCCGCTGTAGCTGCATCTCACTTGCTCTAAAAGGGTTAAGATTGTGTAGTGGAAGAGCTTGTCCTGGCTCTGAACTGAGGAACTGGCCAGCACCAGGTGCTTTTAGGATTGAGGTGAGCATATTCAGAGTGGTATCCTTTCGAGTCATTAGCTAAAGAGCCTGGCCTCATCAGAAAGGGACAGCTGTCCAGTGGCACCAGCCCACTGCTATGATGCAAGACACCCTGGCTGTCAGACCTGATTTGACAGGGACACGGGTGGAGTGTATAGCTAGGCCAGAATATCAGGTGACTTCCTTTAGTCTCAGCAGTTTCAATACTGACACTGAGAATTTATTATTAGACCAAAAAAGAAAAGTCAGCAGCTCCTACTCTGCATTTTTTGGGCTCAGAGGGCTTAAACCAGATTTTAAAGTTTGGAGTGTTATAAAACGTTTTGATGTAGTCACTGCTCTAGAAGGGGTGGGACCTGGAAGAGGGAGCCGATAAAGGAGTAGGACTAAGTCTCATGCAGTGGCCGGTGTTACTCAGAGCTCCCACATTCTGTCTATACCCTGAGGTTAAGAGCGGTCCCCTGAGTAACGTTCCCATGAGTTCAAGCTGTCCACAGCCACAAGGCAAACCATACTTGGCAAAAGCATGCTTTTCCATAGAGGCTTACCAAGGATAGTTTAAACATTTAATTGAATAACAATAGAAAGCAATAATGAGTAATTTGAAGTTATCTCAACTCCTATCTGCCACACCTGGGAGGAGCATGAAAACAGTCCAGGAACAATTCCATGGTTTGAAGAAACGTCACAAAACCCTTGTCCTTTCTTGAGTGTCCTCATAAGCACTCAGTTCTCCTCACACAACTCCATTCCTGGACCATGTTTCAACAATCCACTATATCTAGATATATAATTAAAAAAAATGAAAGCTCTGTTGGCACAATTAAAATTAACCGGTGCTATGGCAGTGGCCATGCGGGCCGCTTGAACAGGTCTGTTGGTTGAGACCTCTCTGAAGAGATGGCGAATGGCCAAAGCTGAATGCTGAAGAAGAGGCTCCTTTATGCTTTTTCTTTTCTGGGGAGTGTGGGGCTCTGAGGTAGCATCTCACTATGTAGGTCAGGCCGACCTCAAACTTGGGTTCATCCTGCCTCAGGTCCCAATTACTAGGACTTCAGGTGTGCTCAGCCACATCTGGCCACCTTTACACTCTTAAAAATGTGTTTACAGATACTTACTCTATTAGAATTCAAGGAGCTAATTTTTAAAATGTTTATCCATATGAAGAATAACAGATCCAAAATATGTTAATGTAAAATATTTTTATGAAAGTATTTATTTAAAAAAAACAATTTTGTAAAAAAAAATATCCTTAACATTTTTACAAAAGTCTTGAAGGACTGGCTAAATTCTCATTCATCAAATTCTGCACCAACATCTGTCAAAATACGCTATTTTGATTAAAGTATGTAAAGAAATTCCAATCTCCCACAGATAATAGTGGGAAGAGGAGAGGTCTATGAAGCCTTCCTAGGTTTGTGATGGTTTAATACCTGTGAGTTAGTCTGTTGGGAAACACTGGCGCACTTGTGTTACTCCGATCCTGCAAATGTCCCACTGTGTATGGACTGCATTGGAGAAGAATGCCACCAGGTCAATCAGAAAAGACTTTAAGGACCAAACTTTCATGTTCATGGTGACAAGTACATTTTCTGTAGTTGTTTTTTGCTGAAAGCTAAAGTATTGTAATTGACATAAAGGATTCTGTTATTTGCCTAAAGTAACCATCTGACTTTAACTCATCTTCCAAGGAAATTCTTTGGCAAAAAAGGTAAGTTTGAGTAACTTTGTGTCCTAGGAAAACACTATCTATAACCTAACCCAACAGTTAGTGTTTGAAGTACTGTGTCTGAAGTATATCACTCTATGTTTTTGAAATTTAATACAATAAGTTACTTTCAGTTTTGCTAAGAACACTGTATGCAGCTGCCTGTGTTCTCTGTCTAATGTGAGTTTGCTGTGACGAGGGACACAGTGGCTGGTGGCGTAGCTGCTACCATTGCCTAGGTCCTTGCTCCCTCCTCAGGATTGCTCCTCAGTGTCATTTCACCACACATGATGGATGATGATCCCAGTGTCATTATTCCTGGATAACCAGGAGATGAAAACAAATGTTACTGATTTTGAAAAATTCAACACAAAAAGTATTGGTTGTCAAGAATTCATGTGAAAGAAAATATTCTTCAATCAGGTGGTACTGATTCTGAATAAACACCCTAGCCCCTCACTGGAGACAAGTAGTGCTTGATTTCTTCTTCACAGACTACAGCGGGCGCTGCCACCCTGAACTGTCATGTCAGCCTCTTGGCTTGGGTGTTTGTTTGCATGGCTGGGGCATCTACCACTTTACCCTGCTGTATTTGCACATGGGTGCCTAGAGCCCACAGAGGCCAGAAGAGGTTATTGGATCCAGTCATTGGATTCCCTGGAACTGGAGTTACAGGTGGTTGTAAGCTGCTGGGTAGGTTTATTTAGCATGGACTGAGTTAGGAACCCCATTTCATCTTTTCAGTAACTCCATCTCTAATATAACCACAGGCTGAGAAAACAAGTCTTTCTCTTTCAAACTAATGAGTCTCCCTTAAGTATAACAGAAATACTTTGCAGAAACATTTTCTTTTACACGAAGCTATTGTTTAAATATACAAAAAAAGTTTGAGAAAAAGATTTCAAAGTTTTACCACAAAGCAAGGCGAAGTATACTGCAAGAAGTTTCCCCCTGGTGGGACTAGGCAGCATGTGCCCCTCCTATAAGGTCCCAAAGACAATCCTAAGTTGCATTTCACCAAAGTTTCCCCTGAGGAGCCTGGGTGAGGACTTAACAGGAGTGTGGTGTCCCCATACCTGTAGGTGGACAGATGATGGAGTCCCCTTCCCCTAACCTGTTCCTGCATATACTCTAGCCCCTTCCTGAGACTCCGAGGCCACATGCAGCTAGGACAGAATTGCATATAACTTTGGGAGCAGTGGCTGGGTGCTCAGGTAAGGATGCCACGGACCTCCCTGTCTCTTCTTTCTGTGAGGGAATGGCAGCAGGCACGACTGAATTCATGAAGGTGGCAGCTCTTTGGCTTGAGTGCCAGTGCTGTACAACTTGGTATGTTTTTGCATTGACACAGGGGAAGCTTCATGATATCAAAATCTTGATCAATTGATGTATAGCAGCGCTCTGCAGGTTAGAATGGGTGGTCTAAGATAATACAAGTATACCTGAAGAATTCAGCACACTGGGTCAGTCATGAACATACATTAACCTCATCACCCAAGACATTTCTAGGACCAGGGATTCGGCTTAATGGTAGATGCCTTGCTCAGTGTGTGCTAAGTCCTGGATTTGATTTCTAGCACCACAAAATAACAGAAAGTTCTAGAAAGCGGAGGAGAGCACACATTGCATTAGCTGTCAAGAGATGAAGTCTTCACATTGTCTAGTGTGTGGAGAACTCCACTGTTGATTTGAATTCAGCAGAACACACCTTAGCAGCAGGAAACACTTTATTTAGACTTTCATTTCACTGCAAGTTGTACTTGCCAAATCTGCACATCACTTAGTTGGGCTGCATAAGCCAAGTTAGATTATATTTTTCTCCCATATTATATAACATTTTATCCCAAATGCTCATGGTGTTAAGCTTTTGATATTGGGCGATATTTCTGTTAGAGTCAAGAATCTATGTCTTGAAACATAGCTTCTTTTAAGTAGTTTGGTCTTTGAAGAGTCTATCTGTATTTCCTAGTGCATCTCAACCACTTCAATGCTAAGGACTGGCTGTTTATTACTTATGTAGTCAGAGCTTGTGTGTTAAGCTATATCTTCACACGTGTGTAGTGGTGACCTTGGTTCTTTCCGATGGGGTTGCTAAGAAGTAGACTGAAGCAGCCTCCACAGGTCTGCATCTCCCTCAGTGCAGGACTGGAAGGACGCTGGCAGAACCTGCAGTCTTAGTTGCCATTTTGGAGTATTGCTTCTGTGATAATTGTGTTCTTTGCACTTATAAAACTTAATTCCATTTAATTTTTTTATTTTTAATGTTGTTGCCAATTGTTTTAATTTTCTCTTTCCAAAGGGATTTTGCTGTAGGAATATGTAACAAAATCAGTGAAATGATTCAAGGTATGTACATTTTATTTAGTAATATGAAGAAACTTAATAGGAGTCCTGTTAATAATGGTTGTTCATGGTTATAAGGTATTTACTGTATGCTAGTCATTATTTAAAATAATACTAAGAATCGTCTATGTGCCAAAAATGCCCGAGGTACTTAGGAACAGAAATAAAGTAAGGCCCTTTCTGTCATGTGTCCTAAGTTGTAGTCAGGAGCTGAGTGAGCAGTAGACAGGATGTATGAAGCGCTGTAGAGAGAGCTGATAGGGAGAGGGTCCCAAGCACAGGTGCCGTGATGGATGGTAGGAGGACTGCTGCTTTACCTGGTTGATCCCAGAGCCCTAATGAAGTAACCTGAAGGAAGGAAAGGACGTGGCATGCAGAGAGGGGATGTCAGTGCCAGCAGAACCCAGTGCCAGGGCTTCTGTCTGCTAACATTCCTCCAGAGTTTTGCAACCAAATCAGGTCCCAGTTCTGTATCATGACTTAGTTTCACCTAAAGGAAAGCTCATGTGTTAATCCCACATCATCTTTACAGCATTTGTTAAAAGAGCTCTGACTACAGCATTGTATGTTCTCAGGAGCACCGTTTGCTTTGCCTTCTGAGACGTGGCATTGCTGTGCCATGCAGCTTGGTGATGTAGTAGATCTTTACACACAGAGATCTGTTCAAGGTCACACAACTAAAGAGGATCAAGCCATTTGGTCTTGCTTGTAACCTTTGTGCTGTCTTGCCTTTGTAGAGTATCCTCTAGGAAAGCTGTATTTTATTTGTAATTCAAAGGTAGAGAATTTGCTCACTTAAATAATTTTAAAAAGCACTCAGAGAACAAGGTAGAGCTTTAGCCTGTTCCTTTATTCCTTTGTCTTTTCTTCCTCCTTTTATTTCTTTTACCAAAACGGTGTTCCTGTGAGGCTAGCTATGTGACACCAGCAGAAAGAACATCACCCATTCACTGAGCAGGGTTTTGTTTTGTTTTGTTTTGGTGTTTTTTTTTTGGGGGGGGGTTTGGTTTTTTGAGACAGGGTTTCTCTGTGTAACTTTGCGCTTTCCCTGGAGCTCACTCTGTAGACCAGGCTGGCCTTGAACTCACAGAGATTCGCCTGCCTCTGCCTCCCGAGTGCTGGGATTAAAGGCGTGCACCACTGCCGCCGCCCGGCATGAGCAGGGTTTTGTGTTTTGTTTTTTAAATTTGTATTTTATGTGTAAGGGTATTATGCCTGCATGTATGTCTGTGAGACACCTGCATGCCTGGTGCCCATGAAGGCCAGAAGAGGGCATCAGATCCTGTGGAACTGGAGTTACAGAAGGTTATGAGCCACCATTTGGGTGGTGGGAATCAAACCCAGGTCCTCTGGAAGAGCAGCCAGTGCTCTTAACAGTTGAGCCATCTCTCCAGCCCCGAGTAGGTATATAAGAAAGGCCTGCTGTGTTACGTATCATCTCTGGAAACAGATGATTCAAGGGGAGTTTTCTAGAGGAACCATTTAAGGGCTAGGTAGCTCCTGCTAGTGGTTAATGTGGCCCAAGTCCCAGCAGTTCTTACAGCCTTCTAGGGCCCAGGGGCAGGAACCAAGCAGGAGAGACATCCTGCTGCCCTACTGTGCCTTTTAAAGGCAGTGTGCCAGGCATGGTGGCACACAGCTTTAATAATCCCGGCACTCAGGAGGCAGAGGCAGAGCTCTATGAGTTCAAGACTAGCCAGTCTATATAGCAAGTTCCAGGCCAGCCAGGGCCACATAGACACCCTGTCTCCAAAGACCAATAAATAAAGCAGTTTCTATTAACATACTTTCTGAAAAACTATTGAACTTACTGATTAGTTCTAGTTAATTATCTTTAATGTTACAACCATTATGATATATTGTAGTAATTGTTTGTTTGTTTGTTTATTTTTTGAGACAGGGTCTGTAGCCCTGGCTGTCCTGTACCTTACTCTGTAGACCACGTTGGCCTCGAACTCAAAAGAGATCAGATCCGCCTGCCTCTGCCTCACAAGTGCTGGGATTAAAGGCATGTGCCACCACCGCCCAGTTTATACTAATTGTTTTTAAATGAAACTTTGCTAATTAAATCAGACCTTTCTTATATTTAGTTTTAAAAAAATGTGAACTATCATGAAGTTGTGATGAGATACCCGGAACCATTTGTTGTGTTCAGGCTTAGCTACACCAGTGGACCTGAAGCTGAAGCTCATCCCCATCCTGCAGCACATGCACCACGATGCTATCCTGGCCTCCAGTGCCCGCCAGCTCCTGCAGCAGCTGGTCACGTCCTACCCCTCCACCAAAATGGTCATTGTGTCCTTGCACACTTTCACACTGCTTGCAGCCTCCTCTTTGGTTGACACACCCAAGCAGGTGATTTCCACTTTCTTTTCCTGCTTATCTGTAAATGTACACATTTAGTTTGTGATAAAAAGTAAGAAGCAACCCTAAGTTTTAATAATGGCAAGGTTGGGGTTGGGGCTTTAGCTCAGTGGTAGAGCGCTTGCTAGGCAAGCCCTGGGTTCGGTCCTCAGCTCTGGAAAAACAAGTGTTAAAGTCTCTTTGATAAAGGTCAGTTGAATTTCTCTTTTTTTATATTTATATCTACAGTACTATTCTTGTGAGCCCTGTAGGACAAAGAAACACTAGGAATTACGTGGAAGGGTGTGTTGTTATTAGGAAAGAAAGGATGGAGTATCTTAATGCCAGATCCTCTGCTGAAGCCTTATAAGTTCTATGGTACCATTTGTGTATCAGGAGAAAGAAGTTCAAACCTTAGTCCTTAGCTGATAGTGAGAGCTCTGATCTGAAGGGGTTCTCTCTGTAATGTAAAAGTCTAGGTAGCACTGTCCCCACTGACACCATTCACAGAGTGACTTTGCTGTCTTTGTAGATCCAGCTTCTGTTGCAGTATTTGAAGAATGACCCTAGGAAAGCAGTGAAGAGACTTGCTGTGCAGGATCTGAAGCTACTTGCTAATAAGACACCACACACCTGGAGTAAGGAGAATATTCAGGTACATAGTACTTAAGAAAAAGAACACCAAGTTACCTGAGCCAGGGTGTCCCGTGGTCAGATGAAGTTTCTGCCCCTTACACTTCACAGTGTGGTTTAACTTTCAACAAGCCAGAGCAAAATCCTTGTACACTTGTGTCTTGCCATGTGTATTTTAGTCCCTCTGTCATCAGATAATTGTGTTGCTTGTTGGACATCTGAATGTATGTTCATGTGAGTGCAGATGACGTCTGAGGCTAGAAGGCATCAGATCCTTCTGGAGCTGGACACCAGGAGGTTGTGAACCACCCAGTGTGAGGAACCAAACAGGTCCTCTGCAAGTTACTCTAAACTGCTGAGCCATCTCTGCAGCCCTACCTCTCCCCCACAATGATGTGTGGTTTGTTTTTTTAATAAATCAAATAAAATAAAGGTAGACAGTACTTCTCAACCACTGGGTCATGACCCTCCTGTTTTTTGGGGTTTTTTTTGTTTTGAATAATCCTTTCACGGAGGTCACCTAAGAACATCAGAGAACTCAGATATTGACATTACTATTCATAACAGTAGCAAAATTACAGTTATGAAGTAACAACAGAAAATTTTATGGTTGGGGATCACCACAGCATAAGCAACTCTATTAAAGGTTCACAGCGTTAGGAAGGTTAAGAACCACTGCTCTAAGATTTTTTGCCTTCCATAAATGGAGTCGCCATTAGAGTCAGTAAACTGGAGTCTCATTTCCTGAAGGGAAGAGTAAGAGTTTGAGATGTTCTGGACATGACATGGCCAGTGTGATCATGAACATACAGCAGCCTTGGCTCCCTGCACAAGAGCTGCCCAAACAATAGGACATGAAAGAAGGGAGGGCACGAGTCAGGAAGAAGGTCTGTAGGAGTGGGTGAGGCGTAAGAGGGGAACAGGTGACGATTTTCACAGTGTGTTGTGTATATGTAGTACATCATCAAACAGTAAAAGAAAGAAACAATCTGCATACATAAGACCCTGAGAAAGAAAAATACAGAGGCATCCAGTTGGAGAAGTTAAGGACATCTATGTCTGGAGTTCAGAGGGTGGATATAGCTGGTGTCGCAAAATGAGAGTCACCAGGGTACAGATGGTGTTGGAAGCCTCCAGATTGGATAACTGCTAGCGAAGGAACATGGTAGAAAGGGTGTGGGTAACAGTGAGAGACACACCAGCTGGAGAGCCTGATAGGAGCACCTCAAGGACACTTGAGTGCTAAGAGAGAGGTGGTAAAGCTAACAGTTTTCCTAGCCTTGACTCTGCCATGGGTTTTCAATGTTTGTTGGTGGATAAAACATAAAAATAGTGAACGTGTAAAATCCAGTGTGAAGTTCCACAGCTTCAGAATGACTATTCTAACTGATAGAAGTCATTGAGATGCATGGACCTTGGATCTGACTAATGCAATGTGGACTACTTTATTTGAAAGTCCTTTATTATAATAAGTGTTTAATAAATAAGTAGTCATGAGATACTGTTGTTGCTCCTGGCCTGTTGGCTGAGAGACAGAGTGTAGAGTCATACCATACCGCACCTGCATTCTCCCAGAGGACTGGAGCCTGGCTCTGTCTTTACCAACAGGAAATGGTTTTGCTGCTGTTGTCAACTGGGAAGAGGACACCCTGATTCTATACAGATGGAAGTGGCCAGAGAGGAGGCATACAAGGGCAGTGTCCTTGAGTAGAGGGCCTAGAAGGGAGCCAGTGTACTGGGTGGTTCCACCTACTTCACACGAGAACAGGGTGATGGCGCTAATGTAGGTGGGTGGGTGGGCAAGTGGTACCAACTTATAAAAACAAAACAAAAAGCACCTTGTGATTTTCCTCATTTATTTTCATACTTATCTGTTTGGGAGGATGAGCATGTGTGTGCACATGGAGATCAGAGGACAATGACTTAGGGGAGCTGATGTTCTCCTCCATCCACCCTGAAGGTTCCTGGGATTAAACTCCAGTCATCAAGCTTGAGGGCAAGTGTCTTTAACCACTGAGCATCTCACCAGCTCTGTTTATTCATTTCAGTTAATTAGGAAAGAATAGTGATTGCGTGTGGATGCAAATGAGAGGAAAGAGGTTTGCAGAAGCAGAGGGTTGCCAGGGAGTTGAGAGATTTGAGGGCAGCAGTGTGCTGTGATGTCTGACAAATGTATTTCTTCCTTTTTCTTTTGGTGGCGGTAGCAGGGAGATGTTTTGAGAGAGGGTTTCTCTGTGTAGCACTGGCTATCCTGGAACTCACTTTGTAGACGAGACTGGCCTTTAACTCACAGAGATCTCCATGCCTTTTCTTGAGTGCTGGGATTAAAGGTGTGCCCCACCACCTCCTGGCTATAGACAAATATGTTTCTAAGGCTCTTTAAAAAGCTGTCTGATGGGTAAGATAATTTTGGGCCTTTCCTTTTCCTGGACTTCAGTAGATTTTAGAGTTGAGTCTACACAGTCTGATTAAAATGAACTGGGTGCTTTCTCTTTCCACGTTCTGAAGCAGCTAGAAACAGTCACAGAGGGCATAGCTACTGTGCCATAAATTCACCTGAGTCTGAGACTATCCAGGAAACATTCTGAGAACATGTCCCGTTACTCTGGTCATTGCTGTGACGTTTTCTGCCTGCCTCTTTGTGAGTCGGTTGCATGGGAGTCACTCTCCAGCTCATAATGTTTCAGTTTATAGTACACTTACTTTATTCTTAATATTGTCCATCTGTGCATACCCTCTTGTTGCCTACTTTCTTTCTGGTTGGTTGGTTTCGACAGTGCTGAGGTTGGATTCAGCATGCACACCCAGTGCCCTGTGCTGTGCTCCACGCAGCCTGCCCTTGCCAGAAACTTGGCTTTCTTGTGCTTTTCCAGTGTTTTATTTTCATTTTCCTTGCTTAATAATGAAACACTTAAAGCTATTAATTTCCTGTTTCACATATTGACCATATCCCATAAATTATGTTGTGTAATGTTATCTTTCCATTAATTTGAAATGCATTTTTAAAACTTACTGTGGTATAATTTATTTATAGAAAGCTTTCAGGGTCCACAATTTGATGACTTTTTTATACACTTATTCATTTCTCTAACCACTGCCACAAACTGAAAAGCAGATCATTGTCCTCACCCAAAGCTTCCTCAGATTTGTCAATGGAGCCGTTCTTTCTCCAACTCCTGATAATACCCAATCTGATTTCTGCCCAGCACAGAAAAGCAGTTGTCTTGTAACCCTGACAACCTGAGTTCAATCCCCAGAACTCACGTGAAAGTGGAAGGAGAGAACAGACTACGAGGACGTGCTCTCACCTTCACATGTGTGCCGTGACATGCCCATCCTACCGTTTGTTACACACATATAATACGTACATAATAGTCATAAAGTTTTGTCATATAGATTATATAAATGGGATTACAAGAAATGTAGCCTTTTAAGAATATGCATTTATTTGTTGGACCAGGATGGGCACTCATGTGCCTTGGCGTGAATGTGGAAGTCAGAGAATAGGTTGCAGGAATTGGGTTACTGCCTTCCACTGTGTGGGTTCTGGGGAGTGAACTCAGCTTGTCAGTCTTGGTGGCAAGTGCCTTTGCTTCTTAAGCCTTCTCACCAACTCTGATTATGATCTTTTTATAATATTTCTGGAACACATCCCTGGTGGCCAGTCGCATTCAGGATAGAGAAGAAACCTGTATTTAGAGACCAATGCAAAGAACAGCAAATCCACACAGGGCCTCTGCTGGAGCAGGAAGTTGAGCCAGAATAGAGGGGATGAATATTTAGACCAGATAATCAGGAGAAAAGCAATAGGTGAGTGAGAAAGAGAAGTTGTTTCACCCCTCTGTGGATATTAAAAGTGATCCTGGTGAGGATGTTAGGAAATGTCCTTGAACTGGATATTTGAAACATATTTTATCATTGAAATGTGATTGATGTGACGTCTCTAAGGTACTTTGTGATTTGCTCTGCGAAGCTTTTTTTTTTTTCCATTTTGGATCAATGAAGCTTTGAGTCATTTTGTGCTTATTGAGACCATGGTAAGTGTCTGATAATGTGCTCCATAACAGATAAGATGGTAATATTGTAAGTGATTTTATCAAAGCATAATGTTTTGCTTAGTTTTTCAAATGGTAGAATTCTTTTAAAAAATTACATAAAAGCTATAGTTTTAAGCAGTAATCACTTTTTAAAGTGTTTCATTTGGACTTCAGAAGCTGTATTTGTAAATTACTTCTCTTTTATATATTTGCATTTAGATCTGTTTCCCTCTTTTGTTGAGACATTTAAAAAGACCATCAGTGTTGATATGATAATACTAAATCATCTTTTCCTACCTGCATCACTTTAGATTTTTAAGGCATTCAACACAGCCAACTGCCCCTTCTCTTTCCTGCCACTTACCAGTTATGGCCACACACTCTTCCCATTCTGTGGCGTGTGTTTCCTCTGTACTTATCACCCCTTTATTCACTATGAAGTTCTGTGCTTCTGATGTGTCCCAATACCAATGTGTGGAGCCTCCACCTGTCTACACAGTCCACTGAGCTCAGCCTGTGTGTTTTTAGGTTGCAGAACACTGGCTTCAATCCTATAGACATTAGATGTTGCTTTACTTTATTTTAAATTTTAATTTTCTTTCTTTCTTTCTTTTGTGGTATTCATACACAGTCGGCAAGTACTCTACCACTGAGCCACATCCCAGCCCTGATTCAGTTTTTTCTAATGCTAATGCACTCATGGAAAATTCATGAACTACCGAGGTGTTCAGTGCATTTTTCCACAGATAATTTATGTAAAAACCAACAGTTCTTCATAAATATTTACTCTCACATACAGGTAAAGACTTTGACATTCAAAGATTTCTGTGACTCAAATCACAGATTCAAACAGAAGAATCAGAATTGTGATGTGGTCTAAGCTGTATTTGTAAATTACTTCTAAGTATGTCTAAGTATGTCTCAGACTCCAAATGTCTAGTGGCTGCTGCTTCTTGATTTTGTATCTCCTACTTTCTGTCCTTCCTCTAAAACTGGCTTCTCTTCTTCCCCATAGAGTGTTAGTCTACATAAATGGACTCAACATCTGGCCACCAGGTTTGAAATTTTTTAATATTAATTGGGTCTTTCATGTTCAACCTATTTACTAATGTAGTCAGTGTAGAGTGCATGTGTGGTCCATGCACAAGGCTGGATTCAGTTCCAAGCATCCCCCTCCCAAAAGCCCCAAATACCTCTCATCTCTATCCTGTAATCTACAATTTAGCCATCTCGTTGCCCACCTGGGTCACTGCCTAACCTGAAGGTTGTCTGTAAGTTTCAACTCTCTTTACCATTGCCAGAGTAGTTTCCTCTAGCTCTCTGCCAGCCATTACTCTTCTCGGAAGCTTCCTTCTGTCCTTTCTCGTTCTATTTAAATTTCTCTGCCTAACTCTTAGGGCTCTCCACAATCTGACCCCATCCTCCATTTGCCATCTCTCAGGCACAGCGAGCACTGCCCCTTCTGGCGTAATTGTCAGCGTTGTTTGCACACCTTGACTGTCTTCTCCCATTTACAGCCGTCTGCCGAATCTTCCTGGTCCTGGACTCATGTTTGCAGCTGCTGCTTTTGATGCAGTTATTTAAGTAGGTTTTTCTTTTGGTTGAAAATTTAGCTCAGTGGTAGAGCGCTTGCCTAGCAAGCACAAGGCTCTGGATTCGATCCTTAGCTCAAAAAAAAAAAAAAAAAAAGAAAATGGGCCAGGCGCTGGTGGCGCACACCTTTATTCCCAGCACTTGGGAGGCAGAGCCAGGTGGATCTCTGTGAGTTCGAGGCCAGCCTGGTCTACTGAGTGAGATCCAGGAAAGGTGCAAAGCCACACAGAGAAACCCTGTCTCGAAAAAGCAAAAAAAAAAGAAAGAAAGAAAGAAAATGGATCCATGAGCCATGCAGTGGTAGCACACAGCTCTAATTCCAGAACTTGGGAGACAGAGGCAGGTAGATCTCTTTGAGTTGGGTCTACAAAGTGAGTTCCAGGACAACCAGGACTATTACACAGAGAAACACTGTCTCACAAAATTAAAAATTAAATCTAAAAAAAGAAGGAAGGAAGAAAGAAAGAAAAGAAAAAGAAAATAGATCCATGAACATGGTAATTTCTCAGAATTCAAGCTGGACAATGAATGAGGCACACAGGTCTTTCTTCTCTTCCCATGGGTTTCCTCTACAGAGGTGATGACTGTTAATGAGAAAATGTCTCCCCTGGCTTTCAAGGATCTGTGCCTGTCTTTCCCATACAAGTGAGAATGTACTGTATGTGCACTCTGAAGCTTTGGTCACAGTTAACAGTCCACCTTAGGGAACATTGCTGTTAGCAGAAAGTGGTGAGATCTTCCCAGCTGTACATTGTTCCTTTTGTGTTCCAGCCTCACTGGTAGGAATTAGAATCATTTCTCGTACTCTGACTTTTTGGCATTGGCAAACCTTTGTGAACATGAGTTTCCAAAAGAGGAATTAAAATAATACCTTTAATTTGAAAACTGGGTGAGTTTAAATGCCTTCAATATTTAAGTGGGTTTTTATAAAGTGTGTCTATACCAATTTCCATTGGGTTTTGTTTATTATTAGTAGGAACTTTGTGTGAACTGCCTGGCCCATTACTGACCTCATGTGATGTAAATTGGTCAATTAGGCTTTTCCATACTGACCTTCTGTGCTGTTTTTTTGTTTTGTTTTGTTTTGTTAGTGGAAGGGGTCACAACAGGATCTCACATAACCCAGGCTGTCCTAAAAGGGACTAGATCTTGTCAAGGATGACCTGCACTTCTGATCCTCTTGCCTCCACTTCCCAAGTGCAGGGATTGATACAGGTACTTGCCACCACACCTGGTCAATGTACCGCTAGGGATGGACTCTGGGCCTCATGTATGCTAAGCATGTACCCTGCAAACTGAGCTGTATCTTCAGCCCTACTCCATATTGACTTTCTTTGTTGATTTTATTTTTTGAGGGATCTCTATGTAGCCCTGGTTGGCCTGGATCTCACTGTATAGACCAGGCTGTCTTGGAACAAGCTCTGCAGACCAGGCTGGTCTTGAACTCACAGAAGATCGACATGCCTCTGCCTCCTGAGTGCTGGGATTAGAGGCGTGTGCCACCACACTTGGCATCACATTGACTCTTAATAATTTTTATAGTTGTATTTTTTATTAACCATAAGAAAAGAATTTAGTTTTATTTGGCCAGTTGTTCCTTTGATTTAAGTGATTTATTCATCTAATTTGAAATGTCATTAACATATTTTAAATTCTAGTATGTATTTGCGTCTATTTCTTGATAGAAATTTCTGAATTAAAAAAAATTATTTTCCATGCTGAAGTGGTAGTGTATGCCTTTAATCCTCCCAGCACCTGGGAGGCAGAGGTAGGCAGATCTCTGCAAATTCAAGGCCAGCCTGAACACCCTGTCTCAAAAAATTTTTTTCCCATGTAATATTTGTAATTAGATGTTCTAAATCACATCCCTCCCCAAATCCTGTTAATGGCTTTATTGGGACCTTACTACATTTATGATTTCCAGAATTTTTAATTTTTCCTTGTAAGTTTTGCTTAATTTCTGAAATTTAGGGATTAGTTTAATTCAACAAGACAGTCATCCTGATACAGGCATACATTCCCCAGGATGAAGTAGAGTCCTTGTGCTGCTAGTTCAGTGCAATGAAGGAAAGACCTGCACCATGTTTGTGCAGTACCTCGGGCTGCTGCTGTCAGCAGAATAATGACCAACCAGAGCCAGCAAGTTTCACATGTAATGAATTATTGAGCATGTTACACCCATACCCAGTTCCCCTTTATTGGCCATTCACATTATTAGTGCGGTACATTTGTTAGGAATGGGCCAGCATGGAGTGGGAGTCAGAACTCAGTAGTAGAACCCTTGTTTAGAATATTCTGGACCCCGAGTTTAACCTCAGCACTGGGAAAATGTAACCAGAAAGGAGGAGGAAAAGATAAATGAACTAATGCTAACAAGTCATCCTGCCACCACACTATGCTTTCTCTGGTCTCTGTTTTGCCGTGTCCTTTTTCCTGTTCTAGAGCACCACACTGCAGCTGGTCTTCATGTCTTCAGAGGGAACGCTAACGAACTTAGATAAGTTTGAGAGTATAGAAATATGTATGTGTTGATGTGTTAAATTTTAATGTTCATTTCTCCCTTGCATTGCAGGCACTCTGTGAATGTGCCCTCCAGACTCCTTATGATAGCTTGAAACTAGGGATGCTGTCTGTTCTTTCCACGCTATCAGGGACCATCGCCATCAAACATTACTTCAGTGTAGTTCCAGGTAAGGCAAAGATAATGTGAGGATTCCTTTACCTGTGTTCCTGTCTCAGGTTCCTCTGGAAAGCTGTGAGCCAGGCAAGGCTTCCCTTTGGGAACCTGTCATGTGCTGATGATTAATTTGATGTGCCATCTTAACTAGCACCTATGGTAACAGAAGCATATGCCCTGGATCAGAGCTGCTTTGTTAGTAACTGGGGAGAGACTGCCTATCCAGTAGACTCAAGGCTAACGTGTTTTGTTCTTTTAATAAAAGTTTTGTTTCATCTCTGTTGCTACTTTTTCCAATCTGTTAATTTGAACTGAATTAAATAACTAATGTTAATTGTTCCTTTTATGACTGTATGACTGCATGGCATGAGTTTATTGGGTAAAGGGAATTCCTGCCATATGTCTTGACAGGAGCTAGAAAGCATGATGTTTCTACTGCTCTCATGATATTGTACATCTCCTTTGCTGTGAGGGTCTGTATGTGGTCTGGACTAATGGTTCCCCCAACAGGATCCATTGTGGTGATAGACAGTGACCATCAGACATTTGGTTTCTTGAAGGAACTGCCATGGTGGCTGTGTGTCACAGCTGGTCCCTCTGGTATCTGTATAAACTGTGACCTAGAACCAGTGATGAAGCCACAGTGTATCGGTAGATTACATGTGGGTTTGGGGCTTTGATCTTGGCTGTTATTGGCCTGTCTCCATAGTCTGACCTTAGTGTTGCAGTCTGTCTAGCAGTCCTGTGAGCTGCTTGCTGGTAACCTGTTCTGTGTAACAAGACGTGCGGGATTCTGTGGTTTAAAACTATGGCTGTTGTCTTTGCTCTTCTTCCATCATTCAGCAGTTTTAATTGGATTCCACTAGTAGTTCTGGTGTGTCCAGAGTCACTCGTGGCTGCAGTCCTCTGGACACTTGACAGAACTAGGTACTCAAAGGTCACCTCATTAATGGTCTAGACCGGTGGTTCTCAGCCTTCCTAATGCTGCGACCCTTTAATAGAGTTACTCATGTTGTGGTGACTCCTCAACCATAAAATTATTTTTGTTGCTACTTCATAACTAATTTTGCTACTGTTATGAATCGTAATGTAAATATCTGATATGCAAGATGTCTGATATGTGACCCCGTGAAAGTATCATTCAACCCCCAAAGGAGTTGCGACCCACAGGTTGAGAACCACTGGTCTAGACAGTACTGGCTTTTAGCTGAGATGCCTGAGGTGTCTTTCTCCTCTAACTCTCAGCTAGTGTGGGCTCATTCTCAGGATGCTTGATATTGCCAGATAAAAGCCATTCTGTTTCATTTATTGTCTTTATCAGCCAAAGAAAGTCATATGGCCAAGCCTAGCTAGATGTGAAAAAAATTAGTAACCCTTAAAAGAAAACAGAAGAAAAAAATCACATAGGTTGGGCAAGATTGCCATAGCTTTCTCTATGAACAGTACATCAGCTACCCAGCGTGTTTCCAATAAATTATTTTGTTTAGTTTGGTTTGGTTTTTCAAGACAGGGTTTCTCTGTGTAGCCCTGGCTGTCCTAGGACTCACTCTGTAGCCCAGGCTGCCCTCAAATTTCACAGAGGTCCACCTGCCTCTGCCTCCCGAGTGCTGTGATTAAAGGCATGCGCCACCCTTGCCCAGCAAATTATTCTTTTAAAATCAGTTACTCTTAGTTTTTTAGCTGACAGTTAACATCCTTGCCTCTAGAACCATGTGACTTTGTCTTAGGTGGTGCATACCTTTAACCCCAGCACTTGGAAGGCAGAGGCAGGGGAATCTCTGTGAGTTCAAGACAGCCAGGGATTAAAAAAAAAAACTGTTTCAAAAAAAACCAATAATAATAAATAAATAAAAGTTAAAAACCTTATGCCTTAAAAGCATAATATTGGCCAATATGTACATATCTGTATGGTGTGTAAAATTTCAATTTGCATTGATGAACATAAAGGGAAATACAGTTACAAAAGGAATATTCTAAAAAGTCAGCAATAGTTTATGCTGGCTTATGAGATTTGAAGAGATTTTGGTTTCCTCTGGGCTTTTCTACCTCCCTCTCACAGATTTTCTTATAGTAAATTTTAGTATTAAGAGGAAAAAAATATCAAGTTACAAATCATCACATGAACAAGAAAAAGAATGGCTACACCCTAGGAGTTCATTTTCCACGATTCTGAAAAAAACTGGCTGTGTAGTTTCAGCTTTGTAATATTTTGTCCATCTTAAAACACAAAGATTTTACCTAACGAGTCTTGTCACATCCAATCAGTAAGTGGTTGTATGTCTTACACTGTCTAGAACCATCTTGGCTCATGCCTGTTGTAATGTTCAACAGTGTCAAGAAGTAAGGACCTCTTGCTGAGAGACAGGCTAAAGTAGACAGGAGTCATTGGAGGAGCAGAAAAGGCAGATCCGATTCTCCTTGAGGCTCACACACTTAAAACCAAGAGCTTCAGCCTTATAAATTAAAATGTCTGCAGTGTAGGACTTACATCAGACTTGGAAATCTGAGCTCTGAGGTACTGTAGAAGAGTGCCACGTGGTCAGCTGGTCTTGTGACTGATGATGGCTCCTGGAAGTCTTTGAACTGGTCTCTTGTATAAAAATAGAGTTGAGTCACAGAATCCTGGGTCCTTGACAGCTGTGTGGTCACGGTCATGGATTCTCACATGAACCTTCTGAGGTAAAACCAGCAAATTGGGGCAAGAATAAGCAAGCAAAGCGTTCTTTGACCTTGCTTTATCTGACAGGAAGATGACGGTGGTGTCATTCATTTGGATGAGAAATCCATCAGCTCCTGAAATGCAGCCTGGAGTTGTCTTGACTTTGTACTGTTTCTCAGTCAATTTTCATTAATGCTTTTATGGGGAAAGGCCTATATTGATTTTAAAATACAGTCATTGAGAAATGGATGGCATACCCCTACTTTACCCCCACCAAGGAAAAGAAAATGGTAGTGTTGTATTATTAATGGAGTTGAGGTAGAGAATGCTGTTAACTAGAAATTTTCTCATAAAACAGAAAATTGAACCTCCAAGTAACTGTATTCTTAAACCGTATGAATGAAATGTAATCTGTGTTGCTTTTTTTATGCTCCTTTAGGAAATGTAGGTTCTTCCCCCAGATCTTCCGATTTAGTCAAATTAGCCCAAGAGTGCTGTTACCATAGCAACAGGGGCATCGCAGCTCATGGAGTGAGAGTGCTAACTAATATAACCGTATCTTGTCAAGAGAAAGGTAAGTGCACTCAGGACTAGTTTGTGTGGCTACTGAGTGCAGCTTGGACAGAGCCCTGTGGCTGGGTTGTTCATTATTTTTAATATGTGTGCACTGATGTGTGGTGTTCTAATGCAAGTGTCTTGGAGCAGTCTGATCTGTGTGAGCTCTTGTGACTGCACTGTGGAATTGACGTGTCTTCCGGGGCATTGCCTGTTTCCCCCCTCTGTTCATTGTGGGGTGTGTGGTACTGGGGACAGGGACAGCCTCCATAAGATATATATTCACCTACGCAGCAACTGGAAGTTGACTCCGGTTATCCAGGCAGCAAGTACTTTCTCTTGGTGGTGGTTGAGCTCTCCGGAACATGATTTCATTTTCATGGATCTCATCTCTAGGTAAATGCAACATTGAGCTGATTGACGCAAACAAGGAAGATATATTTTTATTATCTTCCTGACGTCTTTTTAACTGTAAGACTAGAAGTTTTTTATGCCTGCTTTCAAGAATGGCAAGTACATTTTGAACAGTAAATGTGCTTCAGTGCTCATATTGACCTTCATGGGGTCCACAAGCTCAACATTCCTCCTCCTGCCTCAGCACTGTGTGTTCCTAGTTCCAGTGTTTCTTCACACTGTTTGCCAAGGTCCCACAGTAACTTGGGAAACATTCTCACACATTTGACTGGTTTGAATACTTGAGTCTAGTAAAAGCATTTCTTACATGTGGTAGAGGAAACTACAGGATGTTCTTAGTGACCTAAGTTACATGGCATGTTTACAGCCCCAGGGACCTTCAGGCGTTTGGCAGTGCAGTGCTGCAGCTGCAAGATACACCAGAGCTTCCTTCTTAAACTGAGAGTGCCCCTGTGTGGTCTGTCTGATGGGCTTCTGCTCCTAGGGTTTTTCTTAGCTGAGCTGGTGATGATATTTCAGTGTCTCTTTATAGCTTCATGACTTTACCTGGTGATTTAATGTGAATATTTTATAATTTTCAGTAATGTGGGGGAGTTAAAGAAGGGATCTGAAGATAACCTTTATATTTTGGGAACTATTGCATGTGCTTTTATAAAATTATTTTTAAAAATTTTTCATACAGGGTATTCATGTTTTGATTATTCATTTCCCTTTCCAGCAACATTACATTTACATCTTTGTCTCCTGTGTTAGACTTGATATATCTTTCTCTCTGTGTTTGTATGTGTTAATCCTCTCCTGATCACCCTAAAACTTAATGTTTTCTTCCAGATCTCTTGTCACTGGAGCAAGATGCTGTCTTCGGCCTGGAATCCCTTCTGGTGCTTTGTAGTCAGGATGACAGTCCAGGTGCTCAGTCCACTGTGAAGGTGAAGACGACGATCTTCCATAGCAGAGGCAGCGTGACAAAATGGAGGTGGAGGGGAGGGTGTCACTGCTCTGGTACAAGTGGGCCTAGACTTAACCCATGGCAATAGATGTCATCCCCTGCTTAAACATTTGCCTTTGACGTTCACTTTAAAAATTGTCACTGTTAGCCTGGTGGTGGTAGCACTTAGGAGGCAGAGGCAAGTGGATCTTGAGGCCAGCCTGCTCTACAAAGCAAGTTCCAAGATAGTCAGAGCTGTTACACAGAGAAACCCTGTCTCAAAAAACAAAACCAAACAAAATTGTCACTATGGCCTGGTGGTGGTACTTGAGAGGCAGAGGCAGGTAGATCTCTAAGTTTGAGGCCAGCGTGGTCTACAGAGTGAGTTCCAGGATAGCCAGTGCTACACAGCGAAACCCTATCTTGAACCACCCCCCCCCCCCAAAAAAAAGCCACTATGTGGCTCAGGCTGATCTGGAACTTACTATGTATGTAGCCAGGATTACTTTGAATTTGAAACAGTTCTCCCACCCCTGCCCTCCAGAGTCTTGGAATTACTAACAATTAGTGCCATGCCTAGCTTGAAAACTGGCTGTTTGACTGGTGATATCCCAAAGGAAAACAAGACAGGAACCTGAGACTTGGTGCGTTTTGTTGTGAGCTGTTTGTGTTCATTAAGTTGCTGTGGACTCCTATGGCGGTCATTGGCAATATAGACAGGCAGAACTCCAGCTCTCTTACAAGTTCTAATCTGAGATAACCCTGATAAGACCATGAAATAAAAAATGGATGAAATTACTACCCATTAATGTCTAAGTATTTATTAATTTCCAGAGTATAGAAGTTTTAGTACCTTTAAGAATTTTCACCTTTAGGGCCTGGGGAGATGGCTTAGCAGTTAAACTGTGTGTTTTGCAAGCAAGAAGTTGGATCCCCAGAACTCATCTGAATGCCAGGTGGATGTGGTGGCCCACCTGTAATTCCAGATTAGAAGATGGAATCCCTATAGCAAGCTGGCAAAGTAGCTATCTATATCAGTAAGCTCAGTGTTTGATTGAGAGACCCTGCCTCAAAGAGTAGGTGGGAGAGCCATTGAGGAAGATCCCTAGTCAGCCTCAGGCACACTTGTACACATATACACATGAAAAGAAAGGATTTTTTTTTTTTTTTTAAAGAATTTTCACCTTCAGCCTGGCAATTCCAGCACTGGTTGGGGAAGGACAGAGACAGGAGGATGGTTATGAGTTTGTGACTGGCCTATGTAGCATGAATCTTAAAAGTTCTTATTAATGAAACTCAAACCCGAGGCCAGTTATTGGGGTGATTGCTGGAAGATCAGAGAAGCAGAACAAGCCACAGCTACCTCACCTCACCAGTTCCTCAGCTGGTCTTGTTTCTTCAGACTGCAGCTTCTGAGTCCTCCACATGAATCTCAGCTGAACTGTGTTGCTCCAAAGCTTGAACACTTAACCAACCAGATGCTTAACTAACTACATGATTTACTCCTAGTTCCTGGTCCTCACACCTTATATACCTTTCTCTTTCTGCCCCCACTCCCTGGGATTAAAGGTTGGGTTTCTGGGATTAAAGGCGTGGTCACCATGCTTAGCTATTTCTAAAGTGGCCTTGAACTCAGAGATCCACCTGGCTCTGCCTCCCAAGTGCTGGGATTAAAGGTGTGTACCACCACCGCCCAACTTCTGTTAGGGCTTACTCTTCCCATTTTCTAGCCACCATTTTTGGCTTTGTTCTAGTGGCTGTCTGTTCTCTGACCCCAGATATGTTTATTTCGGGGAACACACAATATTTCAGGGAACACAATACCCACCACAGGCCTGTGGTATTGAGTAAGTTCTAAGTCACCCATACTACATAGTACTTTTTTTTTTTTTGAGATTATAATATAATCGCATTATTTCTCCCTTCCCTTTCCTCCCTCCAAACCCTTCCATATACCCCTCTTTATTCTCTTTCAAATTTCTGGCCTTTATTTTTCATTAGTTGTTGCATGCATATATGTATACTGTTCCTTGTATGAATCTTTTCAAGACTGATCATTTGGTGTTGGGTAGCCAATGGTGTGCTCGTCTCTGAGGAAGACTTTCTCCCACCCTCAGCCTTCCTTTAGTGCCTGTAATTTTTTGTGATGGTTGAGGCCTCCTGGGCTTCCCTATTCATGTGAGCATGTCTGTTCTTGTTGTCCTTGTTCAGGTCATGTTTAGGCAGGCATGTTGGTGAGACATCATGGGTGTAGTTTCTGACATTTTTAGGAGATAACATTCTCATAGCAACTCCCTGATCCTCTGGCACTTAACTCTTATTCTGCCCCTCTTCCACAAGTTCTCTGAGCTTTAGGTATGGATGTTTCCATTGATATCCATTGAGGCTGGGCTCTACAACTCTGCATTTTGATTGTTTTTTTGTTTGTTTGTTTTATTTGTTTGTTTGTTTGTTTGTTTGTTTCTGTTATAAAGAGAAGTTAGTAAAGTGGTGGTTATAGGTTTTCCTCCAAGATCTATGACTTCACTAGCTCTGGGTAGTTGGCTAGATTTCCAGTGGCAGTCATGATTTCCTTCTTGTTGAGAGGGTCCCAAGTTTAACTAAAGAGCCATTGGTTACTGAAAAGCTGTGTGTGCCACTACTGCACCCTAGGTGTATTGTACCAGGTTGGTTGTTGCTGTGGTTCATACGTGTTGTAGCTGAGGAGGACTGTTAGTTGCTTCCCTGCCTTGGAAGTTTGCCTGGTGCCTTCTGATACCATGAAAGCTAGTTCTCAGGAGAGGAGGCTTTTAGGTCAGCTCCAACTCAGGGGCCTCTGGGCCCTGTGTCTGAGGTGCATGGTGTCTTCAGCAATAGGGACTTAGCTTCCACCTCCAGGATGCAGCCAAGGTCATTTGGGAGTTTCTTGGACAGCCCTGACCAACAGCTCAAAAGAGGATTTCTTGTACCTGGTGTTGGGGTTGTGTTAGATAGTCTTTGGCTCTTGGAGGCGTATTGTCAGCCAAGTTGAGAAATTTTCATTTAAGCTGTGTATATTTATACACACTTACATGTATTATAGGGTTTTTTTGTTTTGTTTTATTTAGGTGGATAGTTAACATGGCCTATTTTCATTGTTGTTACATACATATATGTATATACATATGTATTCTTAAATATATGAATGTGATCTGCTCCCTCTATATAGTGTTACTTGTATGTATCTTTTTGGGGCTGGCCATTTGTTACTGGGTAACCAGTTGGTGTGCTTTTCCCTGGGGAGACTGTTACTTTACCTCTTCTCTCTTCTGTATCTTCCTTCTTGACCAGAGCCCCCCACCCCCTGTTTTTCCTATTTCAGGATTTCCTGAAATTTCCTATCCTTGATCAGATCATTTGTACCCTGCTATTCTTCTCTCTGTAGTTTTCCCAGAGTATGTACTCACATCTGAAGAATTGGAGCTAGGAGCCTCAGATGAGAGAGAACATGCATTGCTTGTCTTTATGGGTCTCAGTTACTTCACTTAATATGGTCTTTTCTAGTTCTATCCATTTACCTGTTCAAGTTCAAGATTTCATTATTCTTTACAGCTGAGTGGTATTTTGTAGTGTATTTGTGCCACATTTTTATTATCCATTTCTCAGCTCTTGTGACTAGAGAAGAAATGAATATGGCTGAGAAGATATCCGAGGAGCAGGGTATTGAGTCCTTCAGGCATGTGCCAGGGAGTGGTATAACTGAGTCATAGGATAGATTTATTTTTAGCTTTTTGAGAGTTTTCCACACTGATTTCAGTGGCTGGACCAGTTTGCAACCCCACCAACAGTGAATGAGGGTTCCCCTTTCCCCACACTATGAATTTGAGGCTGGCCTTACAGAGGAAGTTCTAAGCCAGCTACACTGCATAGTAAGAGTCTTGTCTTTTAAAAAGGGTTGTTTGGTTTTGTTGTTGTTGTTGTTTTGAGACAAAGTCTTTCTGTATATTCCTGGCTGTCCTGGAATTCATTATGTGGTTCAGGCCAGTCTCAGACATACTGAGATCTGCTTGCTTCTACCTCATGCTTGCTAGGATTTAAGGTGTATGCCATCGTGTCTAGAAATTTTCATATTTCTTAAGTACAGAAACTATTAAAATATATTTAAAGTTCATAAAATGTGAGGTGAGACCATTGTTGAAATCACACATGAAATATCTGTGATGGTGCTAGGCAGTCACTCTAGTAATAGGCTCAGTCAGTAACCAGTGTGTTTTCTCTTTGGTGTGCAGATTGCTCTCAACTGTATGGTGAAGCTGGCCAAGGGCCGGCCCCATTTGAGCCGGTCAGTGGTTGACACTCTGCTGACTCAGCTGCACAGTTCTCAGGACACTGCCCGGATCCTCATGTGCCACTGCCTGGCAGCCATTGCCATGCAGCTGCCAGTCCTCGGTGATGGAATGCTTGGTGACCTCGTGGAGCTCTACAAGCTGATTGGACGATCAGCCACAGACAAGCAACAGGAACTTCTGGTAAGGAACTGCTTTTAATGACTAGGAGCCAATCTGCTGGGAACCTAAGAATACCAGCACTACGTTAGACTTTAGTTGAAAGGCAAATGGCAGGTTAAAGTAGTCACTAGGACTAGGGAGACAGTACAGTGGTGCCATGCCTGCCTAGCTTGTGGAAGGCCCTGGCTTCCATCACAGACCACAGAAAATATTTACAAATCAAACACTTCCCAGTAGCACTTGTTTGTTTGCTTTCTTTGGAGACAGGGTCTGACTGTAGCCCAGGCAGGCCTTGAACTCATGACAGTTCTCTTGCCTCAAACTCACAGATGCTGGCAGTTGTGAGTTACTGCACCCAACTGCCAGGAGCTTTTTCTACAAATTGAACCAACCTCCTCGGTTTAGGAGTCTAGTACTTGAGCTGCCCAGAAGCAGCATTGGATTTCTGAGTAAGGACATTGAGTGAGCAAAGTCTTTGCTGAATTCCCAGTATCTGAAGCTCATTTGGTCACAAGCATTTCAAAAAGAGACAATGAGCCTATACTTTCATTTGCTTTAGAAGCCACTAGACAGTTTAGGTTTAAAACAGCTTTCTTAGCTGGGCATGGTGGGAACACGTTCATAATCTAGCACTTTGGAAGGTGGAGGGCTGGAGTGTTAGGAGTTCAAAGGTAACTTCAGCTGCATGCAAACAAACAAAAACACCATTGTGAACTTAGAGAATGTTTAAAATTCAATAGTGAACATAAACTCAACCAGATCAGTTTTCCATTCCTCGTCACTCAATTCAGGCTTTTATGTCTTGATACCAAGATGGAGGAGTTAGGAAGGAACAGAGGCAGTGGCAGTCTCCAAGGCTGAACATTGTTGTACAGTCCATGAAAAGCTATCAGGTAGGGTGTGGGGGGAAAGCAGAAGGAACTGACTTACTCAAGCCTCTATGGACATCCACTTCACCATGTGCTGTCACTAATGGTTATCCTGAGAACCCAGTGGCAGTGGCCATGGGAGTGACGTCATACAGTGACCACAAAAGGATTAATGATACAAAGAAGCATTTAGCCCAGTTTGGTTTTGTTTTTTTTCCCTCACATAATATATTGTTTGTGTTTTCCCTCCCTCTACTCTTCCCAGTTCCTTCCCCAACACTGCTTCCACCCAGATCCACTCCCTTTCTGTCTTTCATTAGAAAATAAACGGGCTTCTAAGGGATAATGATACGATGTGATGTGATGTATGAGAAAAACTAACACATTGGAGTTGGACAGGACAGACAAGTAGAAGCAAAAGAGCCCAAGAGAAGACACAAGAATCAGAGACCCACTTGTTCAAAAACTCAGGAATCCCATAAAAACACTACACTGGAGCCATGATATATATGTAGAGGACATGTGCAAACCCAAGAGGTCCTGTGCATGCTTCCTCAGTCTCTGAGTTCATATGAGCTTTGTTCATGCTGATTTAGAAGGCCTTGTTTTCTTGGTGTCCTCCATCCCCTCTGGCTCTTTCACTTCTGCCTTCTCTCTGAGGGTATGCTGAGCCCTAAGGGAGGGATTTGAAGGATATGTCCCATTTAGGGTTGAGTGTTCTAAGGTCTCTCATGCTGCAGAATGCCTTGGCCAATTGACGCTGCCTCCTCTCAGATGACTTTAGCTTGTGTCAAGTTGACATAAAATCATCCTTCACACATGGGGATTCTCAGCAGTCAAATTGACAGTTAAAGTCAGTTGTCCCATTCCCTATGTTAACTCCTCCTCCTCCCAGGGGAAACAACCATCTCTCTTTGTGTGCTGTACTTGGATAACCTCAGTATGTACCCCTACATGATACATGCTTTGCTTTGCATGTCTTAACTCTGTGTAAACCTTATGCTACAATTCAGCTTTCATAATTTGCCTGTCTTGCTAGTAATTTTTAGTGATCTTTATGAATTTCACTGACATATCTCACTGTGTGATCATATCATAATTTATTTGTTTTTAGTGGTAAGCATCTTTTTCTAATTACTTGCTTTATAAATAGTGATCTGAGTTAATGGAATAAGTTGCTTAATAACTTAAACATGATAAATGAAATAATGTCAACAGAAAACCCATTTTGTTCCTTTTTATCGTGCTTACTCAGTTACTTTGTATAGGTGTGCACGTTGCACATGTGGAGGTCCGAGGGCAGCTCTCAGAAGTCACTTCTTTCCTTCCACCGTGTAGGTCTGAGGTATTGAACTCGGGGCATCAGGCTTGGCAGCAGGCTTGTTTACCTCCTGGGCCATGTCATTGGCTCTAAATTCTGTTGTGTTTTGATGATCTCTAATTTTTATCTTTGTCTTTGAATAAAATTACATGTCTTTCTTACTTGTTGTCTATTAGGTAAGCTTGGCTACTGTGATTTTCGTAGCCAGCCAGAAAGCGTTGTCTGCGGAAGTAAAGGCAGTAATCAAGCAGCAGCTTGAGAGCGTCTCCAGTGGCTGGACAGTGTACCGGATTGCCAGGCAGGCTTCCAGAATGGTATGGGCTTCCCTTCTGAATGATGGTGCTTGGTGGGATGTTGGAGGACGTACCTTAAATGATGTGATTGTTATCAGTCAGAACCCAAAGGAAGGTGTCTCAGTCACCGTTGTACTGCTGTGAAGAGACGCCATGACCAAGGCAGCTCTTATAAAGAAGGCTTTTGATGGGGGCTTGTTGACAGTTTCAGGGGATCAGTTCATTATCATCATTGCAGGAGGTGTGGCTGCAGGCAGGAAGGTGCTGAAGAAGTAGCTGAGAGCTTTATATTCTGATCCTCAGGCAGAGAGACACTGAGCCTGGCATGACTTTTGAAACCTCAGAGCCCACCCCCAGTAACACATCTACTCCAACACCTAACTCTTGCAATCTCTTCAAACAGTTTCACTCCCTAGAGACCAAGTATTCAAACATATGAGCCCATGGGGCCATTCTCAAGAAATGCCTGTTACTCATGGGCTCTTAGGATGCCAAAAGAAAGGACCTAACCTAACTTTCCTCTAAGCAGTGGTCTTTTGTTTTCAGCTTTTCAGTAAGTCCTTGGCTGTGCACACTGTTTGGAGATTGTTAGACTCACTATACTTTGCTGTAGGTTGTGGTACCCAGGGCCACTCCCCCTGCTGTTTCTGGCCTTGCTTACCAGCACACATTTTCCTTTCCATTCTTTATCCAACCTGATCATTGAGTTGTTTTAAGAAATGCAAATCGTAGTTGGTCCAGAAATGTAGGGCTGAAAGTGCAGAGAAGCGGGAGGAGCGTGGTTATTGGCCAGACTGCGTGTTGGTGCTGACACAGCAAGCTCTTAGGCATCTCTGCCTCCAGGTCATCGGATGGCATTCCCCCTCTACCCCTCGAGTCCCTCACCTCCCTAAATAGCTCCTGCAAAATGACACACAAGTACTTACATTTTCTGTATTTTAGACTAACGTTCTAGACTTGAGTTACAATTCCCTCCATTTATTTTCTCATTGGAACTGTTTTATTTAGTAAAGAACTTGAGGCATTATGCCATAAATATTTAGACTGTCTCAAGGAATCACCTGAGATGTGATATACGGGCTTGTTCGAAGTTTGTCTTCTACTTGCTGCAGTGACAGTATCGAATGTAGAGCTTTACCTCTGGCCGCCTCCTCTCTCAGGGCAACCATGACATGGCCCGTGAGCTCTACCAGAGCTTGCTGACTCAGGTTGCATCCGAGCACCTCTACTTCTGGCTGAACAGTCTGAAGGAGTTCTCACACGCCGAGCAGTGTCTGACCGGGCTACAAGAGGAGAGCTTCAGTTCAGCGCTTGGTTGCATTGCTGAGTCTTTGAAATTCTACCACAAAGGGATTGCCTCCTTAACAGTGAGTCTGCCCCATCGAGGTGAATGCTGTGGGTGCTGTCCTTCTGCTTTGGGTTATTCTCTTTTGACAACTTGTGAGACCTGGTGGTAATATCAGAATAATACATGCACACAGAAATAAAACTCTTGCTAGTGTTCTTAGGTTGATGAAAACTTGTGTTTTATTTTTTTATAAAGTACTGGGTACCACACATACAGACAATTGCTGAATCCAGGCAGAAAGACTAAGTGGAGTGGGCATAGTCTTCTTCCTCCAGATTCTCAATTGGTAAGATGCCAGCCTGGCCCAGTGCCAGCACCAACCACAGGCCCATTTTCCTCTCCTGTCTGGCTGCTCACTAAGAGAGGTTTGCAGGGTGTTTTGTGATGTTAAGGCTTGACCCTGGAGCCTTGTGCATGGTAGATGAGTGCTTTGTCGTTGTGATGACACAGGAGTCTTTGACTTCATAACAGTGGTTCTCAGCCTTGCTAATGCTGTGACCCTTTAACACAGTTCCTCATGTTGTGGTGACCCCAACCATAAAGTGTTTTCGTTGCTACTTTGTAACTGTAATTTTGCTCCTGTTATGAATTGTAATGTAAATATCTGTGTTTTCCAATGGTCTTAGGTAACTCTTGTGAAAGGGTCATTCAGTCCCCCAAACAGGATCGTGACCCACAGGCTGAGAACTGCTATTTTATAATAAGAAAAAAAATGTTGAAAATTCTAATGTGCCACTGTATTAACCTCTGGTGGTTTCCAAATTAAGTCACCTACAACTCTTACCCTGTCTGCCAATAAAGGAACGCAGAAAGGAAACCCTTAATTTTTCGTACTTACTGAAATTTTTACCAGTTTCTTGAAATGAGCTGCATGCCTAAATAAGAACTTATTCCCTAAAAATAGTACTTTCTGTTGGTCAGTTCTCCCTAAAAGTGAAGAGGTTATGTATTCAACATTTTTAAAGCATTATGACACAACTTAGAAAATTATATATATTGAGCTGGGCCCTATTTGCATATGTTAATAACATATTCTACCTACTATTAATCAAGAAGCATAAAGATCCCTAACACTTCCTCCCCCACCCTCACTCGTCCTTCCCTCTCACACCCCAAGCTCCAGCTAAGCCCTCAGCAGTCTCCCCATTTTAAAGGGCAGCACTGGCTGCCACTTCCCTCCTCATGCTCTGGAGAAGGGAAAGGTGGTCGTGCTTTTATCAGGCTAATATGCCATAGAACATTTAAAGGTGAAATTACTGGTTTGGATCAGTAAAATCATTTGATTTTTCTAGTTTATGTAGAATGGGAGATCATGGACTATTCAGTGGTAAAAAGTGCTAGGCGGGGCTTGATGCTCAGCCCTGGCAGCTCTTTCAGAGAATCTAGCTGTGGTTCCCAGGACCCACAGAGTGGCTCCAGCCCTCTGTCATTCTACTTCCAGTGGATCCAGTGCCCTCTTCTGGCTTCTTCAGGCATTCACACACATGCATGCACACATGTACACACAGTGCACAGACATGCATGTGGGCAAAACTTTCACATAAAAATAAAATTATTGAAAAATGAAATCTGCTAGGCAGATAGATTCATATAATAGTGAGGTAGATGGAAATAGTTTTTTGAAAAGTCTGTTAACTATTTAGCACTCTTCTGTTTGTGTAATGTCTGTAGTTACTGAGGCTTGCTAGAAATTGAAGACTGGATTTTTACTTAGGAAGAAAGCACTTGACTGACAGATGAGATATGACTGAGATTTGATTCTATGTTAGTCCAGTGTACCTGAGGTAGGGCTCTGGACCTCAGTTCTTCTCCTGTTGAATGGAATTACTATATTCAGCACATTACAGAAACTTACCAAATGCCAACCAGTATTCTTTGAAGATAAAAACAGGAGCTAGGAAGCTGCATGTGCTGGCTCATCCCTGTAATTCCAGCACTTAGGAAGCTGAGGCAAGATGGTTGTCCTACGTATGAGTCTAGCCTGGACTGCCTAGTGAGTTATTGCAGGCCAGTATGAGCTACAGTACGAGACCCTTTTTGAAAAGAAAAGAAGATACACATACACCACACCAGAAGAAAATAGCAAAAAGAAGAGAGAAGCGGAAAGGGTTCAAAACCCTGTGCATATTGCATCCTTATTTAGGTACCATTAGCAATGCAGTATTTAATTCCCATTGTAATGCTTTATAATAGAGGGATCTTGCTTTGTAGAAAGATTGTCACATGCTAAGGAGATGGGTCTGTGATTCAGTTAGGGAGTATTGCCTGGCAGGTGCACTGTCCTGGCTCCATCCCCTCCTTACAAGGGATGAGGGTGCACATACTCTAATTCACAGAGATAGAAAGTAAGATGTGGTTGCCAGGGCTGTGAAGCAGGGGAGAGTGTGGGTATGAATACCGAGTTCCAGTTCTGCAAGGTAAGAAAGGTTACTGTACTTACACAACCAAACACATACTTAAAAGTAGCTAAGATAACAAGTTTATGTTACTCTTTTCATACATCAACATTCATAGCTTTATTAGGTTTCTTTTTTAGCCTAATTAGATCTGTAACACAAATATAACTTTACAAAAAGCAGAAACAGACAAAAACAGCATGAAAAAAAAATAGTGGGCAGGAAATAGCCACTGAAGTGAGTTGGGACTGCTCTGCCAGCTGGTAACCTTGGCCCAGGGTGAAAGGAAGTTTGTTTTTCCTTTTCCTGGGAGTATTTGGGGGCAGTTTTGACTATTCCCAATGTTTGCTGCATCTGCTGACCTTAAAACCCGACTCATTTCAGGTTTAGCCCTAGTGTTGAGAAGAGTAAATGATGTCCTGTTGTCTCTCTTTGACATTAGTCAGACTCAGACAGACATCTCCCATCCTTTAGGCACCTGTAACATGCTTTAGCCATGAAGAACACTGCTTTTCGATGTATTCTTTTCTGTGTGTTCTACATGAACATTGCTTTTCGTCCTGTATAACATACAAGCTCATCCCAGCAGCCTTTGAGGCTGCCATCTCTGGTCGTCAGTCAGATCTTCCTAGCATGGCCAGAGTTCTCTTCTCACTGCATCTGGCCTTTCCTTTGGTTTTAGAATACATGTTAATACGTTAATGCCAGCGCTTTTTGTTTTCCAATTACGTATCCATGTCATACACACTGACCTGTGCTCTGTCTCTTCTAAAATTGGTAACAGTCAGTAAGTTGGAAACAGTAGGCAGGGGTAAGAGAGATGGCTGTTGAGCACTTGCCGCTGCCCTGCTAGAGGACCCAAGTCTCTTTCCCAGCACCTACATCAGATGACTCACAACTGCCTGTAATTTTAGCTCCAAGGGATCTGAAGCCCTCTTCTAACCTCCATGGGTACTTACACATACATGACATGCACACATTAATTTAAAATGATAATTTTTAACTTTAATAATTTTATGTGTTTTGCCTGCATGTATGCCTGTGGATCACATGCATACCTAAAGAAACTAAAAGAGGATGTCTGGATCCCCTGGATCTGAAGTTGCAAGTGGTTATGAGCTGCCATGTGAATGAGTCCTCTGGAAGAACAGCCAGTGCTGTGAGCCATCCCTCAGATGAGCCCATTAATAAGTTTTTTTTAAATTTGTAAGTAGCAGTTAAAGAGGCAGAGGAAATAGAGGATCTCCTTCCATCTTCCTACAAGAACAAATCAAACCTAAGACATTAAAAACAATTGAAATAGTCTCTTTAGTATCTTAATACAAATTATAATTGAAACAAAATATTGAAAGGTTGAAAAAGCCAACATAGTCAAATATTTAGGATAGTTATTTCTCCATTGCACACAGTGCATCAAGGGTCCTTTCCGTTGGAGAAGGGTGCAGGCAGATGTGTGCTTCTGTAGAGGATGCAGGAGCAGCTGTACAAGCTCCGTCTGTCATTTGTAAGTTGAGAGCTCCACTGAGGACAGTGGACAGCTCAACCAGACGGAAATGCTGTGACTGACTCCTAGAACCCAGCTCAAATTCCCAGCTTTCCTGCTAACAGAATAGTGCACTATGTACTAAGAAGCCACACCAGTCTGTTTGAAAAAGCCATCTTTAAGAGGATGTACCTACCATTTACTGTTAAATTATCCCATTTCTAGTGTGTGTCTTGTATTGAAAACACATTGCTGCACTCTCCACTAGAACAGTTGCTGAACAGTGGGAGGCTGTGGTAGCTCTCCACCTGTGCTGCCAGGGCTTAGCCGCTCCCCACTCTGTGGCTGCTGCTCTGTGATCTTGCAGACTTCCTTCTTGTGCTTCCATCCCCCTGAACATCTGTGTGTTCTCTCTACAGTGTCAGCTCAGAACCTCTTTAGTTACTATGGCTAGAAGGCCGCTTTGAGGCAGTGGGGCTATCTAGAAACATTTCTACTGCCTTTATCTTCTTTTCCTCACTGCCTAACTTCTCAGCACACTGGTAATGGTTTTGGTGGTGGAAGCCGCAGATTGGAAAGGTAGGAGAGTGGTAAGATTTAGGGAGATGATGATATCTTTGAACTTTTGGAGGTGGTGTCTTAGTGATAATTTGGCAAGCTGCATGTTAAGTGCAGGCAGTGAGGACCCTTTGGATATCAACAAAGTTCTTAGGTGATGCTACCAACAGTGAGTTTCTCTGATGTGAGATTATTCTCATTGTAGTATAGTTATTTACCCATCAGTGTTATTAGGACTTGTGCATAAACTGTGACAAATGCAGTCCTCCCATGGCTTCCGGGAAGACGATTCTAAGACACTCAAACAGCCACAGATGTACAAATCCTTGGATGCTCAAGTCCCTCATTGAAAAGGTGCAGCTTTTCCATGTGCTCCGTGCATGTCCCCTTGTGCTCTAATGCATCTCCAGGTTCCCTACAATCCCGGCACAGTATAGATGCTGTATAAATAAGTAACTGTTATGCTGCTGTGATGTTTTAGGGGGGAAAGACAGGAAACTGTTCATGTTCCATTCAAGCGCATCTTTTTCCTGGGCATTTTTTATATTAGGTTTGGTCGAATCTAGAGTGGCAGGCAGGTTACTTTGTGTTAAACTTCTTTCTTTATTCCAGGCTGCCAGCACACCACTGAATCCTTTAAGTTTTCAGTGTGAATTTGTAAAACTCAGGATTGATCTTCTCCAGGCCTTCTCGCAACTTATCTGTACTTGTAACAGCCTAAAGACAAGCCCTCCCCCTGCAATCGCCACCACAGTTGCCATGACCTTAGGAAATGACCTTCAGAGGTGCGGCCGGATCTCCAGTCAGGCATGTCTTAATTTCTCTCCAGTGTGGATATTATTTAGACGTCAGAGATTTTTGAAGATGAAGGGTTGTACAAATTAAAATAAATGGTATATGCCAAATACTTAACTCATCTGTGTGGCAGAATAGGATGATGTGTTGTTTAAATAGCCTTGGTGCTGAGTGTTATACAAAGAGAATGGAATGCCATTAAAAAGTTGGAAATACCTATAATAGTATTAGTTATCGTAGTGAAACTTGAAGAAACTAGAATGCAGTGTCTTGTTTCCAGACATTATTAGTAAATTATTACACACTGAACATCTGTACCTTCATTTGCCTTCTTTGTTGATTCTATGTAATTAAGTTATGAAAATGATAACTCAATTTTTATTTGAACTGTTATTGATGATGAGTTTTCTATGCTTTAATTTTCATGTTAACCCCCATCTTTGTAGATGAAGCAATCCATGGAAGAATTCCGAAGCCTTGCTTCCCGGTACCGAGATCTCTATCAGGCGTCCTTTGATGCCGACTCAGCAACTCTGAGGAACGTAGAACTGTATCCTGTATTGCTTGGGAGCCCTTGTTCTTGGAAGTGTTCTCTGAAATACAGATTTGATAATCCTTATTTGTTACAGTTAATTAGTGATTTCTTCCTTTGAACTTCAGTAGGGACAAAATAACTGTACTGTAAACATAAGCTGGTCTTTTTAAAAGGGCTGACTTCCTGGTGGCCTTGTCTGCCTTCAAGAAGAACTGCCACAGCCAAGTCAAGCCCAGGGCAGTGACACAAGCCTGTTGTCCCCAATACTAAGGAGACTGACGCATGAGGATTGCTTGAGCCGGGAGTTGGAAACCAGATGGCAACTCTGGAAGGCCTTTCTGAAAAAAAGCAAACCAAGCCAGGGTCCCACCAGCCTTGTGCTCCCGTGAGCAGCCCAGCACAGTGCATGGCTTGTGGCTGACAGCCCTAGTCCATGCTCTTTGTTACAGTTTCCACCACATCTGTTCCCTCAACCCTCCTGAGGCCATCCATAGTTTCTTAGTAGCAACTCCCAGAATTATTGGAAAGAGGGGGAAACTGTTGTGAAGTTGTGAGGTTTGTGAGTTTGTAGTTATTAGAGTTCTGATTGATTAATTGATTGAAGCTTAATGAATGCTCAGGATGCTCTGCCGTACAAGTGAGTGCATACAGGCAAGTGTTTGTACACACACTCAAGTCTAATACAGTGGGGGTAGCAAACTGCTTGAGTCACAGCTGAGGAACTGTCCAAACAGAAGCTACAATTGGCTATCTGTAGCACGAATCTTAAAAGATCTTATTAATAAAAACAAACCCAGAGCCAGGTATTGGGGTGAATGCTGAAATATCAGAGAAGCAGAACAAGCCACAGCCACCTCGCCTTGCCAATTCCTCAGCTGATCCTGTTTCCTCAGACGGAAAGCCTCTGAGTCCTCATCTGAATGGATCTCAGCTGAACTGCTGCTAGAAGCCTAAAAGCTTAACCAGCCAAATGCTTCTAGTTTCTGGTCTTCATGCCTTATATATCGTAATGTTTTTGCCATCACTCCCTGGGATTAAAGGCGTGAGTCACCAGGCCTGGCTGTTTGCAGTGTGTCCTTGAACTCACAGAGATCCAGATGGATCTCTGCCTCTGGAATGCTAAGATTAAAGGCATGTGCTACCACTGCCTAACCTCTATGTTTAATATTGTGGCTGTTCTGTTCTCTGACCCCAGATAAGTTTATTGGGGTGCACAATATTTTGGGGAGCACAGTATCACCACAGCTATCCTCACTTCCTTCTCTCCTTTCCCTTCCTCCTTCTTCTCCATCTCCTCTCCCTCCTTCCTTTCCTGTGTCAATGGAACCTCATTGTTTCATTGTTTGAAACTCCCATGAAGTACTGCTTTATCTAAGGGGAAAAATCAGCAGAGTTGCAGTTGGGCATGAAAGGGCATGCCTGTGGCCCTAGCTGCTTGGGAGACTGAGGCAGGAGGATTGTAAGTTCTAGGCAAATTAGTGAGACCTTGAGGACACCCCACCCAACCCCACCCCGCAAAAAAAAAAAATGTTTTAAGACAGGGTCTGTATGTATCCCTGGCTCTCCTAGTACTTACTGTGTAGATCAGGCAGGCCTCAAACTCACCGAGTTCCATATGCTTCTTTTTCCTGAGTACTGGGATCACAGGTGTGTGCCTGGCTGTTTGTGAAAGCAGTTTGAAGGTGAGGGTGGGGAGGGTGGGGGGATAATTGAGTAGCTCAGTGGTGGAAGCACATGTGTGTCACATACAAGGCCCTGGGCTCAGTCCCTTGGGGTAGGGGTGGAGTTGCTGTGACTGAGTAAGGGGTCTGTGCCTACATTGGGCTCTAAAACATCCTGCCTGGAATAGGGTTTAGATTGCTGGTATAGACAGTGTGTACCCCTTAAAAGGGAAAAGCACCCTCCATCATGGAGTGGGTAATTGTAGAAGTGCAGTTCTCATGTTTACTCATTTGATCTTCAGATAGCAAAAGTGTGACGTGGGTTTTTGTGTCCTCATGTGACTTAACATGCTCTAGACAGCAGCAGAGCTGCTTACTGATGTCTCATGCCATAGAAGCCCTGGTTTTGGATCCAGAGTCAGCAAGGTGAGTTGAATGATGCTTGCTTTATAAATTTTCAGTATCCCTCTTCAGGTTTGTTTAGGATTCAAGAGTTTTGTTTCTTAGCTCTGTCAGAGAAGTTTAGAGGAGGGGGCAGGAAGGAATCTAGGTTAGGCTTTCCTAGTGTGCTCTGTCCCAGAATCCCCTGCTCCTTCTGTGCTTTTCACTTCCAGGCTTTATGCTGACACCGTTTACTCAACCATCTGAGTCTGATGGCATTCTGACCTAGTGATCTGTTAGCCTGCTCTCACGTCTGTATTTCTGTCTGTTATTTATATGATGTCATATAAGTGTGTTATTTGCTGGCCCCTTCTCAAGTGTCTTTTTCCCATATGATGACAAATTTAAAGACCTTCATGTGAATAGTTAAGAGGTACATCATTTGTAGTCAGATTTAGCTTTAAATTCCAGCTTGTCAGTTAATAGTTGTACAACTGTAGCCCATGATTCTTTCCAAGTGTGTTTCCTTATCTGTAATTGGAGATAACTTCATTTTTAAAAGATGAAGTGAGAATGTGGACCATGTCCAGCCAATACATGGAGGTACTGAAGGGGTCACTGCTTGGATGGGTCAACTGTGCTGGTCTCTGCTTCAGCTTCCAGGAGTATGGATCCACTGGGGCTGCCCACGCTGACAGTGAATATGAGAGAAGAATGATGTCCGTGTACAATCATGTCCTAGAAGAGGTGGAGTCGCTCAACAGAAAATATGCCCCTGTTTCCTACATGGCAAGTGGCATTTGTTTGCTAAGTTTTTATCATTGAGGAGGAAGTGGGTATTTTTTAAAAATACATTTCTGGTACTTTATTTTAATAAAAATTGATTGTAAAGAACATGTAAATTAAAAATGTCACACAAGGAGATTAGCCAAACCTACATTCAGTGCCTATCGTCCGTGGACTTCGATGCAGCCATGCAGTTAGAATAGCCATTCTGAAGTCACAGAACTTGATTTTACACTGTCACTATTGATTGTATTTTATGCACTTATCCACCACAGATATCAGTGATAAAGATTAAACGAACATGTCTGTGGCCGCATTTAGCCCTTCTCTTGACTGTATGACCACATATCAAATCTCACATGCCCAGGTGCAGGCAACTTTTATCAAATCTGACTTGCCTAGGTGCAGACTTGACAGAGACTGACCAATTTTTTTGTTTTACTCTTTTTTAAACAATCAAATTGAAGTTGTAGTAAGTCTTAACTCTCTCTCCAAACTAGAATCACTTTGGGAGCTTTCTAAAGATTGTCGGTATCCAGTCATCCCTTTCTGACCACTCCCAGGGACAGCTGATTCTAAATCTGGAATGGAGGCCTGGTTCCCTACTGTGATACCAGGAGTTAGGGTGGAGGTCTGGCCCGTGGACAGTGGTACTAGCATTAGAGCTTTAAGCCTCACAGAGGTGCAGACAGCAAATGTTTCAGAGTGCTCAGCCCATCTCATAGTCAGTGCAGCATTGAGTAAAGGACATGAAATACTCACTGCTTCATTATAAAGCAGGCTTTGTGGTAGATGACTGTGTTTGCCCACATAGTAGTTAAAATAAGTGTCTGGGCACTTTGACGTAGACTGACCTAAACCATGTATCATGTTCAGTGTATTTAAACATGTTGAGTGCAACTGGGTTTACAATACTTTTAGCCTCTAGTATTTTTGTTTGTTTGTTTATTTTCCCCTTTTTCCGATTACTTTATTTATATATATTTTTATGCATAAATGTGAGTTCTCTGTCTGCATGTATACTATATGCCAGAAGAAGGCATCAGATCCCATTATAGATGGTTGTGAGCCACCATGTAGTTGTTGGGAATTGAGCTCAGGACCTCTGGAAAAGCAGCCATTGCTTTTAACCTCTGAGCTATCGCTCCAGCCTTTTTTTTTTTTTTTTGGTCTTAGAACTAGCTCTGTAGCCCAGGCTGGCCTTGAACTCATAGAAATCTGCCTGCCTCTGCCTCCTGAGTGCTGGGATTAAAGGTGTGTGCCACCATGTCCAGCCTACCTCGGTAGGTTTATTCAGTGCATAATCTTGTCATAAGACAAGGGACAGCACTTTTTAGAAGCTTCCATGTGATTCCGTCATGCTGTAGGGGTTGAAAACACACAGAAAATAAAACTAGTAAGTCTTAATTTTTTAAAAAAATTAAAATGAAAAAATAAGGTAGAAATCTATGATTGCAACTCCCTTTTTTAAATTTTTATTTACGTGTGTGTGTGTGTGTTTATTTATTTGACTGAATGTGTACTACATGTGTGCCTGGTACCTGAGGAATCCAGAGAAGGGTGTCAGATCCCCTAGGTCTGGAGTTACAGATGGTTGTGAACTGCCATGTATGCAGGGAATTGAACCCGAGTCCTCTGGAGAAGCAGCCAGTGCTTTTAACCACTGAGCCATCTCTCCAGCCCACTGATTGCGTCTCTCAACATCAGTGATTTGAGCTCGACCATGTGTGGTTGCGGATGTTGTACCTTCTTGCTGAATGTTGTGTACTCTTGGAAACATTTGTGTGAGCATATGTTTCCAGCTCTGCCCTGAACGTGCTATTTGATGGTAAGTCTGCAGGTTTCTTTTCAGCTGGCTTTCTCTCTCCCACAGCACACAGCATGCCTCTGCAACGCCATCATCGCTTTGCTGAAAGTTCCTCTTTCATTTCAGAGATACTTTTTCCAGAAACTGCAGTCCACCAGCATCAAGGTAAGACAAAAATAACACGTAAGGCTTAAAAATCGGCAAAGTGAGGCTTGAGAGATGGTTTGTTGATTAATGAATGTCGCCTGACCACCTGATAACTGAGCTCAGTCCCCAAGGCCTACACAATAGGAAAGAATGACTCCTACAAATTGCCCTCTGACCTCCACATGTGTGCCATGGCACCCACACCGCAACACACATACAAATGTAGTAAAACTCAGCTAGCTTCTGAAGATTGAATGGGACATAGCTAAGGTTTAGTGTCTTCACTTTGGCTTAGATAAAAATTTGGTTCTAAGACTTTAGTTGTCTGCCTTTTCCCCCTTATTGGATGATTTGAGGAAGGCAGTGGGGCTTGAAAGTTGCTGTGAGACAGACATTTGGGTAACAGGAGTCCATCCGTCATCTCTTACCTCCAGAAATGAGTTCTTGTAAGTCTATTTCAGTTGCCTTCCAGGGTCTTGAACCGAGTCTGTTGAGAGCAGACCCAGCTTTGATTGAACCAGGCCCAGTGCAACATCACTAGTCCTACCTTCAGGCTCTCTTGCCTTTGAAGGACAAGTTTGGAGAACTATCCCACAGGGAGAGTTAGTGCGTTGAAATACTTAAGCCACTCAGAATTCAAAAGCTGTTTTTGAATTGTTGGGAAAGGAGGAGATTGTTCCCTGAGAGAAATGCTTGGATTCTGCCTGTCAGCGAACTTTCGCATCCATTTAATGCTTTTGGTTACAAGTAACATTTCAAAAAGACCTTAAATGTTAGGAAAGCTGATTATGTAAGGGAGCAGGCCTGAGCCAAGCTGTCTGCACAGTCGATGACAAGTTCAGAGGCTCAGTAATGTTCACCTTTAGCCAAACTTGAGCTTTCTACAGTTAAGGTACATCTGGGATATACAGTGCATTTTTAAAGAAAAACTGTAAGTTAAAAATGTTACTTAGGGGTGGCGGCGCCAGCGGCTGCGCACGCCTTTAATCCCAGCATTCGGGAGGCAGAGCCAGGCGGATCTCTGTGAGTTCGAGGCCAGCCTGGTCTACAGAGTGAGTTCCAGGATAGGTGCCAATTCTACACAGAGAAACTCTGTCTAGAAAAGCAAAAACAAAACAAAACAAAAAAATGTTACTCAGGCCAGGCAGTGGTGGCTCACACCATTAATCCCAGCACTCTGGGAGGCAGAGGCCAGCCTGGGCTACAGAGGGAGATCCAGGAAACTCTTCAAAGCTACACTGTCTCAAAAACAAAACAAAGCAAAAAAATTGTTACTCAGTTAGCAACCTTGGGGCCTCAGGATCAATCCCTAGCACCCCTAATTGTTTTGAGGTTCATTGTGGAAACTGGCTTTCTTTTTTTTTTTTTTTTGGTTTTTCAAGACAGGGTTTCTCTGTGTAGCATTGGCACCTTTCCTGGAACTCACTTGGTAGCCCCGGCTGGCCTCCAACTCACAGAGATCCGCCTGGTTCTGCCTCCCCAGTGCTGGGATTAAAGGTGTGGACCACCACCGCCTGGCTGAAACTGGCTTTTTTTTTAATGCCATATTAACTTCATTATGTGAATTTTCTTAGAATTTTAAGTTTGTTTGCATTTGAATTTAGTCTATTTTAAATTACTTAAGAGAATTGCACACAAAAAAAAGTTTTTCCTAGAAGCAAAGAGATATCCAGTGGGTATGCAAATCTATACATAGCATTTCACTTGAGGAAGTGGTGGTTCATTGCATCCTCCCCATCCCGCAGCAGAAAGCCTGCCCACAAGAACCCTGGCAGACAGTGCCTTTGACTGCTTCCCTCAGACAGACGGGTCTAGATGAAAGCACAGAGCACATTTCAAAGGAGATGAAGGAAACTTGACTTGGAAGGCCTGACTGCAGGATGGTGCCAGCACAGGGAGGTCCTGGGAATAGCTTACTGCCAGAGGCAGTCACACGAGAGCGTCCGTGTGTCCCTATGATCAGGGAGCCGGGTTTGTTGAAGGAGCTTGGTCTGGGTTGTCACACTCACTTGACTGTTCCACCCCAGCTTGCTCTGTCGCCATCTCCCCGGAACCCCGCGGAGCCCATTGCTGTACAGAACAACCAGCAGCTGGCGTTGAAGGTGGAAGGTGTTGTTCAGCATGGGTCTAAACCAGGACTCTTCCGCAGAATTCAGTCTGTGTGTCTGAGTGTCTCTTCCACGCTGCAGAGCAAACCTGGCCAAGACTACAAGGTAACTCACATGCGGAAGAAGTGTGTGTAGCTTATTGGCCCCAGTGGGGCTCTTCTCTATTCTGGCAGCTTCCCCTCCACACAGATCAGGAGGGCATAACTGAGGCCTGGGGAAACTGTTAGTCTGTTTTCTCTGCTTGAACCAGTTAGTGGGCAAAGCATTCAAACAGAGATCAAAACATGAATTCTGTGACTCTTAGTGCAGTCTAGAACCTATCTGAGGTCCACACAGCAAGAGTTATGTGACCATGTACCTCTGATCGGGTTTCCCACTCTGCCTAGTCCCATGCATCTCAGCTCCTCTCCCCATGCCTGCTTCCTTTCCTGAAACCTTGTTCATAAGACCCACCTCCTCTGGCATCATCTCGGCTCCACCTCCTCACAGAGAAGTGCTGCCTGCTGTGGCACATAATGTCCAAAGGAGCCTTAGGAGTTAGCTACCTTAAAATGTCATGAGGTAGGTTAAGTTCGCCAGCATCAGTCAGGCTATGTACTATGTGACCACGTGCTTCTGACCTGGTTTCCCATCAGTCAGCAATTGATGTTGCTTTCTAAAACTAGGATATTGCATATGTTCACATCAATACCATTATCTCTTTGCTGAGACATTTCTTTCCAATTTTGTGTTGATTTAATCCACAGTACGTGCCCAGGTTACTCTGGTATATTTGAACTAAGTCAGTGTAACAAGAAATAAGGTGAAGGTTTAAAAGGTAATCTCTAGGCCAGGGGGGTGGATAAAGTGCCTGCTTGCAATCATGAGGACCTGGATTTGGATCCCCACAACCCAAGTAAAAAATTCACTCGCCAGCCACCCTGGCCAAATCATGAAAACCAAGTTCACTGAGACCCTGTTTCAAAGAATAAAGGTGGAGCATGATTGAGGAAAAACACCCAGCATTGACTTCTGGCCTCCACTCAATGTGCTCACGGTACACACACACACACACACACACACACACACACACACACACACGCCCACACGCCCACACGTACATACATACCCACACTAGCAAGTGTATGATGTGTGCACACACGTGTATATGAGCATTTCACCATCGTGAGTTTAGGCTAAGAAGCTGAGGGAAGGACTGACGTGATCACCATTGTCACTTGATTTCCGTGGATGCCGTCCTCTGTCCACTCCCCAGGCTCAGCCGTCACTCTCCCGTCGTCTCTCTTCTGACTGATGACACAGCATGGTGCCCATAAGCTCTCCATAAGAACTTGGGGAATGCCGCGTGAAGGGCTGTGTGGACTGTGCTCAGATAGCTGTTATGGTTGGGTGATCTCAGATGTTGCTGGAAATCGTAATTAGAATTCATGTACTTATCCTTAGACAGGCCTGGCTCCTAGAGAACACTGGGTAAGCAGCTCTTGATGGTATTTAACACTTCCTGTTGCAGATTCCCATTGATAGCATGACCAATGAGATGGAGCAGAGGGTTGAGCCGCATAATGACTACTTCAGCACCCAGTTTCTGTTGAACTTTGCCGTCCTTGGAACACACAGCATTACAGTGGAGTCCTCGGTGAGAGACGCCAACGGCATTGTGTGGAAGACCGGCCCCAGAACCACCATGTTTGTCAAGTCCCTGGAGGACCCCTATTCCCAGCAGATTCGCCTACAGCAGCAGCAAGCTCAGCAGCCGCCACAGCCACAGCCGCAGCCACAGCCGCAGCCTCGCAGTGCCTACACCCGGTTTTAAGTGTGCTCCAAACACACTGCACAGCCATCAAAGTGCAAGAAGAGTCTGTGTCTTCATGTGCATTAAGTGTAAAGGTCACAGTGTGAAATCCATCACTCACTAATTTCTGTAGTGTGGCGTTCTGGAGATGTTTAAGAAATCACCTGGCTCTCATCCAGAGGATGACATCTTTTCATTTCTTAAACCCAGTCTTCTGCCTCACACTTAGCATTTTAGTTGTATTGTTCTTTCTGATTGGTGAGCTTTTCTTTCAAGAATAGTCACAGATCATTGGTAGATTTGACTGTATCTCTACCAGAATTATTGTGCTAACTGGCCCAGACCTGGAGTTCTGAGACAGGCAGTGGGAAGTCCTGTCCAGTGTGTGCCCGGTTCATCCAGGGCTGGAGAATGAGGCCTTCAAAAGGGACTGGAATTCTGTGGCACCTGCCTTCTAGACTGTGTGAGCCTGTGTCCACAGGTATGGCATCCTGCTACATCGGTGCCACCTTTTGTCTGTCTCCTGTGCTAAAGCAATGCTCGTTTATTGTTTTGGTCTTTAATTGACCTAAAATTTAATTTCTATGTAGCAACTAGCAGCTATATAGAAAAGTTGGAAATGAATAGTATGTTGTTTTTTTTCTGTCATGTGACTGTCATGTAGACTTTTTACATTGTTTCTAGACGTGAAAGTGGCTTGATAAAATGTCTTCATCTTTGATTTAAAAGGGACAGATCCTTCCCTCTGATTTCTACTGGACGAGTTACGGACTCTGCACTTGATGTCTAGACAGCAGTCTCCGTGGCTGGGATGCTCAGCTGGGATGCTCAGGAAGCAGAGATTTATGGTTAGACAGAAAAGCCCTTTTTCTATTTCAGTCCTGGTTGAAAACGATATGACAACATACTTGTCCTTTTGTAAGTGCTCAGTGCTCGGAGACCACAGTTAGTAGACAGCATGACCAGAGCGTGGCCAGTAGCCAGTGGGCGGGGTGCAGTGCCGTGATGAGGGCATGAGCCCCGGATCCCTGTGTCAATAAATCTCTTCATTTCTATGCTTGCGTTTTACTTTCTTCTCTTCAAAGTCATACTGATTCATAAGAAGACTTGAGTTGTTTTTAAATGCTGTTTGAGGTTTTTTGTTTGCTTTTTCCTGTCACATTACCTCTGGGGCTGAGAAGTGATTGACAACTTGGGTTCCCCCGAGGTCACTTTGCTTTATGAGTTGTTGCCCCCAAATAACAAATTCTGCTTACAATAGCATGTGCAAGTCTACAGTCTCCACTCTAAATGATGTCTCCCAGAGCCACCAGGTTGCACACAGTGCACAGTCTGCACTTGGTCAGCGTCTGGGGCGAACTTCCAGAGTGCCAGGGAAGATGCCGTGTGGAGCCCGCTGTCCTTGGCTGCATGTAGGAAGAGCTGAGTCAGTGTTCTACTTCTGGAGCTACAGTGAGTTGCTGTGTCTGTCTGTATAGAGTCAGACTTGGGTCTTTACAAAATGACTGAATTAGGCTAGATTTCTCCAGGCACATTCAGTTATCAGGTGTCTGAAAACATCAGGGAAATGACGTCTTTAATGAGAGATTCAGCTAAGGGCCAAGGATCCATCCCCTCATTCTGCCACAAGCCTGGCTTGGTCCTCAGAAAAAGACTGTTTTGTTTTGTTTTGTTTTGTATGGTTTGGTTTGGTTTGGTTTTGTTTTGGCTGTCCTAGAACTTAACTCTATAGACCAGGCCGGCCTCAGACTCAGAGATCCACCTGCCTCTGCCTCCTGAGTGCTGGGATTAAAGGCGTGCACCACCATGCCCAGCCTCAAAACTTCTTTTAATAACTTAAAATTTGGGGAGATCACAAAAGAAATTGGTGGCCTACTAGATTTGTTTTCTTTCTGGAGAATTCTACATGAAACAGTGCCTGAGACCTGAAATTCACTCAGTAATACAAGCTACTTAAAAGTAAAAAGGATAGGCTGGGCATGATGGTGCACACCTTTAATTGTAACATTGAGGGGAGGGGAGCAGAGGCAAGCAAATCTCTGTGAGTTCGAGGCCAGCCTGGTGCTACACAGAGAAACCCTGTCTGATAGTTGTGGTTATCAACTCTTGGATTTTGTGTACTAGGACCTCATACAAAGTTGGAAAGCAATTAAAATAAAAGCGGATCCTGATAGTAGAGAGTGCAAAAGTAATTGAAGCGGACTAGACTCTGTGTGTCGGGAGATCCAGGGGTGGGGTCGTCTGACTTTATGTTCAGTAGTATGCACTGTGTTTTTTGTGTTATTCAGGGAGAGGATGTGTTTATAATTTTAACACTGATGAATGAAAAGAATTTAAAAAGATGAGCATGCTAGTTAGGAAGTAAGCATGTTTCCCAATTGGCAATACCGGCACTGAAGAAGGTTCACTGATTCAGAGGGCAGTCCTGCCTTTTCTTAGTCCTTAAGTATTGTGTAGTCTCGTGACTGACTGTGAGGGCATAGTCTTTGCGCCCACACTGCCCACATTCAAACTTGCTTTACCGAGGTTTGTGACCTTAGGAAAGCTAAGTACTCGGTTACTGTTGCTATGATGAAACAGCATGACTAAAAGCAACTGGAGAGGAGAGCGTTGATTGGGCTTACTTACCCTGAATCACAGGGCATTTAGGGAGGCCAAGGCTGCAAAACAGGCAGGAGCCTGAAGGTAGGAACTAATGCGGAGGCCGTGGAGGGTGCTGCTTCCCGGCTTGCTCCTCATGGCTCGCTCGCTCAGCCTGCCTTCTTAGAGAGCCACCAGCCAGGGATGACATCGGCCACAGTGGGCTGGGCCCTCCCCCTCAATCACTAATTTAAAAATGCCCACAGGCCTGCCTACAGCCCACGCTTGTGAAGATATTTTCTCATTTGAGGCTCTCTGATGACTAGCTTGTGTCAAGTTGACCTCAGACTAGCCACCATACGTACTATAGTTCCTGACATGGAGACTCTTCTGCTTTATGAGTAGATGGGAGCATTGAGTGCCCTATACTACTGATTCAGGGAAGCACAGGACGTGCCTGCCACATGGCAGGTGCACTGCTTACCCTCAGCATTATCGCTCATGTTACTGCGCTCCCGTTGTCTCACAGGGTTATGTTTTGTTCTTTTCATTTTTGAGAAGGCTCTCGAGTAGCCCAGGTTGGCTGTAAGCTTTCTCTCTGTCTGAGGATGGCTGTGGACTCTCCCTCCTCACCTATCAAGACTTTGCAGACATGTGCTTCCCCTGGCTGGGTCAGTTCTGAAATCTACCAACACACTTCAGGCTACACTGGATAATAAGATAAAATGTTTACCTGCTCAAAGTGGGATTCTTAACACTGCATATTATAAACCAATAAAACATTTAAAAGCAAATACACAAAGAAAATTATAGAGTGGTTTCTGCCTTCGGTGGCGATGTTGATGGTACATTGACTTGTTATAATCCGGTGTAAGTGAGCTCTCCCTGTGTGACCTATGGAGCTCAGAATGACCTAGGTGGCAGTGATTTGCAACTGTGCATCATATGTTACTCTTTACAGGCCCTGGATTCCATCCTCCATACAGAAGTCCAAAGGGCTGGGTGGTTCAGTGAAAAGATAGAACCAACAAACATGGTTAGCCAGGGCCCTCAGGAAGGCGCTTGATCTTTCTGTACCAGTATCTGCCAGCAGACTGGATTGGTGGGTGCCTGCCCATTGGTATCTAGAACTCGACCAGCCTGGGGTGATGATGGGAATGTTCTGGATGCGCTGCATCAGCCACTGGCCACACTAGCTATGCAGTCCTTAAGAGCTCACGTCGGGAACGGAGCGTTCATTTTCCTCAAACATGAAAGCTGCTGTAGCTGCAGACTTCCTCGGTGAGGAAGTGAGACTGAGATGGGATGGGGACTCACCCTTGGGATTTAGAGTAGTCTGTTGGAACCTTGCACACTGGAGACTGGGGGCTTCCCCATCATCCAGCAGTTGTGTGCCTTGCTTCTGGTCACTCAACACCATGTTGCTTAACAAAACCCTGCCCTGTCCACAGTGTGGCCCTTGGGCCTGTCAGTCTCAGGCCTTGAGGAGAAGTCCAGAGGTGAAGGAAGGGCTTAGACCTGCCAACAGCCCTCCAGCAGTTCTTCCTAACACCACCCCCCCCCCCCCACCCTCCCCACCCCCGTTTCTCGCCTGTGAACACAGACCTTTCGCATCAGAGCTGTGTGTTTCATTGTCTCTGACCCAGTTCCCATCCTGTGGTAACTCAGTCTGGAGTGCAGCAAACAGCTGAGCTTTGACATTTTTCTTCCCAACACCAAGGCCTGTAACCACTGTTTTCCACAGACTAGTAAAAGATCCCAAGGATTGTGAATTTACTTTTTAGAAAACTTGATTACAGCTAGGCTGAAGGGCTTAAGAACACCGCTGCTCTTGTAAAGGACCTAGGTTCAGTTCCCAGCATTACATGGTGGCTTGTGGCTGTCCAGAACCCCAACTCCAGGGTATCTGACACCCTCTTCTGGACGTGTGTGGTTCATATGTATCTGTGCAGACAAAACACTCACACATACACAGAAAATAAATCTTTTCAAAACTAAAAACCAAAACAAACCTACAGCTACAAAACAGAGTCTAGAGTTGCCCTTCACCCATCCCTGCCTGTCTCCCCAGAACAATTCTCTTTCAAACAGACAAGTTTGTTGTGCAAGAAATAATCGTCCTCTTTATTATTGAATTCTGGGTAGAGACTGACACTTGGTGGAGTAAGTTTAAGGAATGTCTTCCTCACAGAGCTTGTCTGCAGGTCAAACTTTGTACACTTTTTCGGCAAGCTTAGACTAAAAACACTTCCTTGCTATTTCCAGGTAGGTCTTTTGTGGTGGGGTTGTTGCTACTCTTGTTCCAGTAAAATTATAATACCACAAGTTGGGAAAATCAGGGCCATTCGCCACCCGCCACCCTCTAGAGAGGACGAAGAAGGGCGGTGTGCAGGAGAGAACTACTCACTCCGACCCTCTTCGCTTTCCTCAGTCATTTGGCTTGTGAGTTTGTTGTATTGGTTTGGTTATTGGTTTTATTTTTTGTTTTGTTTTTGAGACATGTAATCCTGGCTGCCCCAGAACTCTATGTAGACCAGGCTGACCTCAAACTCAGATCGATCTGCCTCTGCCTGCCAAGTACTGGGATTAAATGGCATGGCCCTGAGCATGAGCCACCATGGTGACTCACTTGTGAGTTTTGCTGAAACTTGCTTGACAGTCAATGTTCACAGTATTAAGAACAAAAGGTGTGTGGGGATCTATTAGACTGAGAATTATCAAGGGACTCCAGGGTCTAAGTCTTCGGTTTCCCAACATCCTAGAAGGTAAAGTGGGCTGCTGTACCTGAGGTACCTGCCACCCACTGAACTCTGGAGAACAGGCATTATTGTCTGTCAACATCTCCCTGGCAGCATGGGTGGGGGATGAGGGCCTGAGGGGTGACAGTGGCATGCTAAAGCTTATGTCTCTCCTCCCTGTCTCTTCCTGCCTTCACCTACCAGCAAGGGCAGACACTGGGTGATGGGGATCATTGAAGCTAGGACTGGAAGAATGTTCAAGGCCTATTGTTAGAGAATGAATAACAATGGTTATTTTGCTAGAGAATGTGGAAAGGGTGCAAAAGTGTCATTTCTGCAACTTTTGATTATTTCATGTGTAGCACAGAGGCCCAAAGAGGGCATTGGGATCCCCTGGAACTGGAATTACAGATGGTAATGGGCCTCTGTGTGGTACTGGGAATTGAACTCAGATCTTTTGGAAAAGCAGTCAGCTCCTAACCATTGAGCCATCTCTCCAGCACCTGTTTCTGAAGTCTTAACAGTGTCCTGTGTGACACAGGAAATGATCATGCGTCATTGGGAAACTGGCCATGCTGACATTCCCTCCTTTTGTAGCATTTGGAAAGCATCTCAGAAACAGCTGAGAGCCCCTCTCCAGATGCAAGACTCTGCTACTCTTGCCAGGCTGCTGGGTGATTTGAGTTCTTCAATGTCACACTGCAAGAAGACTGTAATCACAGGATCACGTGGCATCATCAGATCTCAGTGTTACTGTGTCCCCTGGGATGCTCAAGAGTATATTAGCCCTGGCTAAGATTGCACTGTCAGGGAAGAAACGCATCTGGGCCCCTGATCTATGGAAGAGTCTGCCCTCAGCACTGCCCCACCTTCATGACTCAGTGACTGATGGAAAGCAGCTTTTTCCAAGCAAAAGTTTTTTAACTCAGCTAGTTCCCAGATTATGCCCAAAGCTTGGTCAACAAGACCACAGTTTGGAATTCATTAACTACTGAGCGTGTACCAAGTAACAGGTGCTGGAAGTACAGTGGTGGGCAAGTTCCTTGTGTTCTGGGCCATGCCAATTCCAGTTTCTCACCCAGGGTGTGAGCCAGATGTTAATGAGAGGCCTCCTTTGGCCTTGACAGCTGGATAAATAAGCCTCCTCAGAACCTGACTGATTTCTCCTTGAGAGGGCAAAGAAAGGTCTGAATGGGCATCTCCAAGTAGCTGCTGATCCCTGTGGTGAAGTGTAGCCCTCTGGGAAGCCGCTCTCAGCCTGTGCCTTTCCTTCGGTGTTGCTCAGATTTCCTTTCTTTCCAATCTAAGCCATTCATTGCAGTCTTAACATGCCTCAGATCTCTGTGTTTGGGGGAGATGGGGAATTCCTACAAAGCCTGGGTTCTCCCCTGTCTCCAGTTGTCCCACAGTGAAAATCCCACTGGCCTCTCTAGACTCCCAGGAATGCCCTCAGCCAAATCTTCCAGACAAGCTCCCTTGTGTTCCTCTGTGACCAGTATCCTACCCAGAATTGTGTATGATTAGCTGCTCAAGAGGGTTGGCTTGAACATAGAGCCTTGGATATATGGTGGCACATGCCACTGCTATCCTCTGATGTACTGTGCCCCACAGCACCCCCTGGCACATGTTGGCGTCTCCCTTCTCACACCTGACTCTTGGTGTCATCTGTCATGTGGAGCTAGTAATAACCCTGCCATACAGCACTGTGACGACACATGCTAGGTACCTCACGGGATCCTGGTGTCTGGCTAGTCTCCTGGAGTCACCTTCCCCATGTGGCCTGGTGGCCCAGGAGGTTTCATGGAAAGAAATGTCAATTGCATTAAACTATGGTCTTGGGGGGCAGTTCTTCCTCTTGAGAAGAATGTGCTGAGCCATTTGAGGGCCCAGATTAGAGAGGAATGTATTCTCTCCTCTTGGGAGGAAGCTGTATCCATCCCTCAGGCTTAACTGTGGGCACAGCCCTGGGCAGGGCCAGGGGCAGTAGATGCTTCCCCAGCATAGCCAGCTAACTTGGTCTTCTCTGAGTCTGGGGTATTTACAAATGCTTATAACCAAGGCTAGTTCATCATCACATCATCACGGTCATGGCTCAGTGGTTCCTGCATTGCTAACATCATAACAGCTGCATTCTCATAACGTTTTTAGAGAGATAGCTAGCCCCTCCTAACAGCATGAAAGGAGGAGACAGTTTCTGCAGAGATGTTGAGGGTGAGGAACAGCTTGGGGGGGGGGGGGGGGGGGCTGTGAAGATGACCTCTACTAAAGAGCATGTGTTCCTGAAGAGCTGTAGGACAGGTCTGCCCAGCCACCAAGGGAGTTTCCCAAGGACCCTCAGGAGGCAGAGGGATAAACTATATGACCTTGGTCCCATACCTTCACTTGGAGGCTTTGGCTTCTGGCCCAGGACTACCTGGGAGATTGAGTATGGTCTCCCCACCAAGCACCTGCCCTCCAGAGGGTTCTGGCTATAGATAGAGATACAAATAACCCAAGATACTGCCTGTCCTTGGAGCAAGTGGCTAGGCTGTGGCGCAGAGGGAAGGAGGGACCTGGAGAAGATGAACAGAGCAGCCCTGAGGGTAGGGTGGGATGGGGTGGGGTGGGATAGGGTAGGGAGAGCCCCTGACTGCTGAGGAAAGAAAGGGCAAGAGGGCTGTTCCTCACTTGGGGCAAGTTTCTGTGAGATGTACCCTAATGGGGAATGGCCTACTTGTGGAAAGAAGGGGCTGTCCACAGCACTCCCCCGAGGCCTAGCACCCGGGCTCCCAGCCTCACACTTTCCTGGAGTGCTGCTTTTTGCTTGTTTCGGCATCTTTCAGCCAATAACTTTCTATTTCATCCCAATGCATTCCAATTTGGGGTTGGGGGAGTCTTCCCACTGGGTTCCTGATGTAGCCCAAGATAAGTCTTTGAAGACTCTGCACACTTAGACACCAGCTTGTCAGTAAGCTCTTGACACCCTCTGTGTATAACCCACACTGCAGAAAATAGCATCCTAGCTGGGCGGTGGTGGCACACGCCTTCAATCCCAGCACTCGGGAGGCAGAGCCAGGCAGATTTCTGAGTTCAGGCCAGCCTGGTCTGCAGAGCGAGATCCAGGACAAGAACCAAAACTACACAGAGAAACGCTGTCTCAAAAAACCAAAAAAAGAAAATGGCATCCTGGACATTGCATGAGCATGCTGTTGTATCTTGGTTCAGCCCTTCTCCAGCCCAGAAAAGCCAGGTTGTCTCTTCATGTGATTTCTCCATGTTCCTCCACAGCCTGCTTTGTTCACTCTTGCCCAAACTAATCAGGCCACCTGGGCCTTGAGGTTGGCCTCACTGGACAAAGTGGTGCCTAATTTACTATTTCCTGTTACTAGGATCAGACTCTGGCTCTCCACGCCCTTCCCACCTCCACCCCTCATGCTGGCTGTTCTGTCCTGAGTGAGCTGCCTGCTGCTCCCCTCACAGTCAGAGGTCGAGAGACAGACTTGCTGTGTGTTCTGGACACCACACAGCGTGAAGATGAGTGCATGGCCCACGAATACCGGAGATGCCAGTGCAGTGCTGGTGCACCGAGGCACTGGCTGGAGTCTGGAACGGGAAGCAGTGCGGCAGTAGTAATGCTCACAAGACCCTCGTTTCCTTTAACCCAGACGTGATGGTGCACACCTGTACCCAGCACGCCGCAGTTGCAGGGTTGTGAAGCCAGCCTAGGTTACACGATGAGGCCTTGTCGAAAGCAAGGAGCAGAAGAGGTGGAAAGGGGGCTGGGGGATAGCACAATCGATAAGTGCTTGACACACAAGCACTAAGGGCCTGAGTTCAGATCCCCAGCATCCACAAAAAACCTGGGTCTACCAGAAATACCAGTAGTCCCAGCACCGTGGAGGTAGAGTCAGGAGGAGCCCTGGGGCTTGCTGGCCAGCCCTCTAGACCTTTGTTGAATTCCAGTTTCCTTGAGAGGCCCTGGCTTTAAAAATACCCTGAGAGTGACTAAGGAAGTAAACTGACATTGACCTTTGGCCTGCACAACCACACACGAGTGCACAACACATGCACACATACAACCACACCCAAGAGAAGAGGCAAGCACTGAAGCTTGTTGATCGTCTCCCTAAAGGCCCTCCAGCAACGTAGTCTTTGGAAGTCAGTCATGTTCTCATGAACTGACCAAGGCCCTCGTGTCAAGAGGTGACACATTCAGAGTCCCTCAGGACATTCCTGACACCAAGGGAATCTGTTCGTCCATGGTGCTGAGGTCTGGGAGGATGAGAAGGACACCATCAACCAAGAAGGCATGTGCACTGCCTCTCAGAAGATGCTGTGGCAGATGGAGGAGACAAAAGAAAATGACAATGTTGTGGTTATTTTAATCCCACTCTGACACTCCCAAGACTGACAATAAAGTTTACTTTGAATCAGAGGGCAGAACTAGCTACTAGTTGACCAAAATTAGCCATAGAGGTTTTGGAGGACCGAGGACATATAGAGAGAGACACAGAAAGTTGTAGGGAGGGACTGAGAGAAAGGCTCAGTCTTTTGGATAGAGGAAGGGGAGAAGAGGTCACTTGGTTGCTTCTCCATCATTTCTCTGATCAATCAGGTTCTTACCCTGAGATCTGACTCCCAAGTTTTTATTGATAAAGAATAATTAGATAACCACTTCATAGCGAGGACGAGAAAGGAGAGGAGGTCAAACTGGATTTGCCTCATGGCTGTAAGCTGGCCCGTGAGAACTGGTGGGAGACACCAAGATTGCTAAGGCTCGAAGCTGTTGCTTACCGAGTTACTGCTCCCCCCTCAAGCTCCTAGCCCATCTGCTTCCACTTGCAGCCTCTGCAAAGGATTTTGGCTCTCAGAACCTCTCTCTGGAGAACTAGCCCAGTAGCGGGGAGTCTTGCCGGTGCCCCAGCTCCTGTTCTCTGCCTGTAGCGACAGAAGGCAGTCCAGCCTAGTTCTTGCCCAAGGCTTCCTGAATAGCCTGGTGTGGCAGGGGCAGCACTCCACACCAGATCTCCCCAGTCTGAGGGTTTCCCCGGGGAAAAGTGGAGGATAAAACAACAAGGCAAAGAAGGGAAAACAGCAGCCGCCACTTCAACATCCCAACACTGAGAAATGCCAGGAACAGACGAAGGCTGTAGAACAGGAAGGGCTGACCATGGCCACTTGTGACATAGCGACTCAGTTCATTCCCAGAATCCCAGGACAGGGCACTTGGGTCTCAGTGTGCAGGGACATCTCCCTCCAGCTCTTCCCAGCACACTGTAGCAATCTTCTCTTTAGCAAACCCAAAGTCCTTTCCAGAAGCCATCCCCAGTGCCCCCAGAGCTGGTACTGCCCAGCTCTCCTCCTTCCTTGACGTTTCCCGTTTCCCGTGTCCTTTCCTAGACTATGCCCCACAGAGGTGCTGGGAGCACATCTTTGTATTTCTGGGGTCTAATATGGTGTCTGGCATAAACCAGGGCTGCTGCTGATATTTAATTACTTAGAAGTCAGACTCAAATGGCCTCATGTAGTTTCTGCCACGCCAGGCCCCTGACAGCTGACTATAAATGTGAGAGCTATTATTGCCCAACCATTTTCTGGCTTTGCTCTCCTCAATCCTCCAGTCATGAGCAGCTGATTGTAAGCAGCACCACAAAGGCACGTCGACCCCTGCTGTGGGCCTGGCAGTCTGAGAGGCAGTGCAGGCTGCTCCTTGAGGAACAGCTGGACTGGGGCTTGTCTCTTGTGACCAAGGAGCAGCTCTGTCCCTGCCTCTAGGCTTCAGTGTCTCCTCTGTCCTGAGGTTGAGTCTTAATTAGAAAGCTCTCTGAATCCCTGAAAGGACTTGCACTGTGCTGTAGGACAAAGGGCATTATGTCACAGTGGTAGAGTGAGGCAATTAATGTGAACGAGGAAATAATAAGGGCTGATTCCCAGAAGCACATTGATTTAAACCACAAAAGCTCCTTGGAATGAGGCTTGAGAATTGTAAAAGTCTGAGCAGTCAGCAACCTCAAGGGAGGGGAGCCACACCAGGCCCTGCCTGAGAGTTCGCTCTGTTCCTGAGGCTGGGTTGTCCCTCAGGTGTTCTCAGTGGTGACGGTGCTGCAGTGCTCCTGATAGGACGGCTGTGAGTTCCACCCTTTTTATGTTTTCTAGAAGTAGCAAAGCATTAGCTATTCCCACAACTCGATTCATTTTTCATTCTCTGCAGGATGAAAACATCTCTGGGTAGAGGAAACTCTGCCACCATGTTTGTCTCTGAAATCTGCTAAGTAGACATGAGTTTCCATGCTGCTGGGCATCTGGAGAGCCACCGGGTACTCTGTGTCTGTGTAAAGTAAAATCCACTTTAACAGTCACATCCCCCGGACTGCACACACAGGGCTTCACCCCCAGACTGCACCCACGGGGCTGCACACACAGGACTGCACACACAGGGCTGCACACACAGGGCTTCACCCCCAGACTGCACCCACGGGGCTGCACACATGGGGCTGCACACAGGGCTGCACACACAGGGCTTCACCCCCAGACTGCACCCACGGGGCTGCACACACGGGACTGCACACACAGGGCTGCACACACAGGGCTTCACCCCCAGACTGCACCCACGGGGCTGCACACACGGGGCTGCACACAGGGCTGCACACACAGGGCTTCACCCCCAGACTGCACCCACAGGGCTGCACACACAGGACTGCACACACAGGACTGCACACACAGGGCTGCACACACAGGGCTTCACCCCCAGACTGCACCCACGGGGCTGCACACACAGGACTGCACACACAGGGCTGCACACACAGGGCTTCACCCCCAGACTGCACCCACGGGGCTGCACCCACGGGGCTGCACACAGGGCTGCACACACAGGGCTTCACCCCCAGACTGCACCCACGGGGCTGCACACACGGGACTGCACACACAGGGCTGCACACACAGGGCTTCACCCCCAGACTGCACCCACGGGGCTGCACACACGGGACTGCACACAGGGCTGCACACACAGGGCTTCACCCCCAGACTGCACCCACGGGCTGCACACACAGGGCTGCACACAGGGCTGCACACACAGGGCTTCACCCCCAGACTGCACCCACAGGGCTGCACCCACGGGGCTGCACACACAGGACTGCACACAGGGCTTCACCCCCAGACTGCACCCACAGGGCTGCACACACGGGGCTGCACACAGGGCTTCACCCCCAGACTGCACCCACAGGGCTGCACACACGGGCTGCACCCACAGGGCTGCACCCACGGGCTGCACACAGGGCTGCATGTCTTCAAGCATGGCTCGCACAGCAGGTAGGGCAGAACTTGTAAGAAAAGGAATAAAACTTGCAAATGGCAAAAATCACCACAACCAGCCGGGCGGTGGTGGCGCAGCCTTTAATCCCAGCACTCGGGAGGCAGAGGCAGGAGGATCTCTGTGAGTTCGAGGCCAGCCTGGTCTACAGAGTGAGATCCAGGACAGGCTCCAAAGCTACACAGAGAAACCCTGCCTTGAAAAACAAACAACAAAAAAATCACCATAACCAACATAGAAAATAGTGGGGAATATATTTAGAGTATCCATCACAGATCACGCTGGATATGGTAGCACACACATGTAATCCCAGCACTTGGAGGCTAAGACAAGACACTCCTGAGTTCAAGTCCAGCCTGAAAACATAGTGATGTCCATACTTGCGTGTGTTACCTAGGGAGATCCTGTCCCCAAAACAAAACAACAGCAAACTCATCAATAAGTAGACATGCAACCAGCAGAAAAAATGGGCTGAATACAAAAATGGTTAATGAACAGAGCACATTGCATGCGCGCGCGCACACACACACACACACACACACACACACACACTAAAAGAAGTGCAATTTTAAGCAACAAATTTAATTTTTAACTATGAATGAACTCAGTTATAATTATAAATGCAAACCTTTTAAAAAGCAAGTTATACAAAATCATGTAAGAATGGCTCTGTTTTTATAAAGGAAAGCAATACAGCACATTGTTAAATGCGTCCAAAGAAAAGAGGGGCAAGGGGAAATCCAGTTCAGGAAGGTGGATACGAGAAGGGCAGATGGAGCCAGGCAAGCCACAGGGGCTTCTAGGGCATTAGTGATGGTAAGTTAGATGATTGCTTTGCAGGTGTTTTATTAGTGTGTGTGTGTGTGTGTGTGTGTGTGTGTGTGTGTGTGTGTGTGTGTATGTGTATACGGTAAAAATATTATATTTATTTAATACTTAATGAAAACAATTTTTGAATTGTTTTAAAATTCCAGTCCTGGCTGGGCACGATGGCACACATCTTTAGTTCCAACACTCAGGAGGCAGAGGCTGGTGGATTTGAGACCAGCCTGGTCTACATAGTGAGTTCTAGGAAAGCCAGGGCTATGCAAAGAAACCCTGCCTTGGAAAAACAAAAATAAAGACAAAACCTCCAGTTCTAGAGGAGAGGGCTGCAAGTCAGCAGGCATTTTCTAGACTGAAGAGTGGTTTTGTGTAAACAATCTTTTTGTTTTTTTGAGCTGAAGATCGAACCCAGGGCCTTGCGCTTGCTAGGCAAGCGCTCTACCACTGAGCTAAATCCCCAGCCCCAGCAATCTTATAACAATTATATTTCTAAGATATTTTCCTAAAACAACAATTAGATAAGAAAACTGAAATATTGATATAAAAATTGGAAACAAAGCCAAGCATGGTAGCACATGCCTTTAATCCAGCACTTGAGAGGCAGGGACAGGCAGATCTCTTTAAGTTCAAGGCCAGCTTGGCCTACATAATGAGCTCCAGACAGCCAGGGCTACGTAGAGAAATCTTGACTCAAAAAACAAAACATCAACAACAACAACAACAAACTAACTAGAAACAACATAAAGTTTTGTTTGTATGTTTGGTTGGTTGGTTTCGTTTTGTTTTGTTTTTTGTTTTTTTAAGTCAGGTCTGGATATGTAGCCTTGACCAGACTGGAACTCACTATGTAGAGAGTCTAGCTCAAGCTCATGGTCGTCCTGCCTCAGCCTTGAAGGCTGGAATTACAGACACCTACCACTATAGCTGGCTTCATATCTTCAAAGCTTTCTCTTTCCAAGTATAGGGATGTAAGGAGGAGAGCGGAAGGTCTGTGGACAGTGATGTGGCCAAGCCACACTTGCCGCTCCTCCAGAAGTCCCAGGTTCTATTCCCAACCCACACAGCTGCTCACAGCTGTTTGTGACTCCAGTTCTAGTGGCTCTAATACCCTCTTCTGGACTTCTTAGCAGGCACCAGACACATATGTGGTACACAGACATACATGCAGGCAAAACGCACATACACTTAAAAATTTTAAATGTGGGTCACAGTGGCACATGTCTTTAATCCTAGCACTCAGGAGGCAAAGTCATGCAGATCTCTGAGTCTGAAGCCAGTCTGATCTACATAGTGAGTTCTATAACAGCCAGGGATATGTAGAGACCTTGTCTCAACAAATAAATAAATAAATTTTAAAAAATAATAAATTTTTAAAGATAATAATGTGGGAATTTAGCTCAGTGGTAGAGCGTTTGCTAAGGCCCTGGTTCAGTCCTCAGCTCTGAGGGGATAAATAAATAAATAAATAAATAAATAAATAAATAAATAAATAAATAAAGTAACCCTTAATGGTACAGATATTACTTAAGTAAAGAAAACATTCAGAAGATTTAATTTTTAATAGGCCTGCAGTAAGAAATGGATTCACTTCAACTGTTTACTTCCTGAGATATGCCACAGGGATGGAAAAAGCATGTGTGTATTTCTTATCCCAATCACCCTGGAACACAAATGGAAGCCCACAGTGTGCCAGGGCCCTTTACATGTAGATGGGCCCTCAGCAGAGTACACAGGCCAAAAGAGGCTTGCAGATAACTGTTCGAAGTGTTTAGGGCTTCCCCTTCTCCTTGGTCCAGCCTCTTTCTGGGATGACTGATGTCAGTGGGGGAGGCAGTGAAGCCCACAGTCCTCAGCTACACCTCTGCCAACACCTCCCAGCTGTCTTCTGGGTCAGGCAGCTGAGAGGATGGATAGGAGAGCTATGCTGAGGGGTGGAGGGCTCTGCTGAACTATCCTGACTGTGGAGGACGCAGCCTGGCTGTTCTGAGCATGTGAGTCTTTACGGGGCCTTTCCCTTCTCTCCACATCGATCACCCAGACCTTCATGCGTGTTTTTAGGGACAAGCAGAGTGACCAATGGATTCTTCCAAGAAAAGCCTCATGGACAGAAGTTGCTTAGAGCTGAACAGTCCCTGAAGAGCCCTACGGAAGGCCTGTAGGCTGTGGACCATTCCACAAGCTCACCATTGTGCGCTGGGTCATATGGCCTCACTGGTTCCTGTCTCCTCTTCCCTGACCTTTGGTACTCTCCATGTGCTCCTGTGGTCCTTTCTAGTGCCTAGTACAGTTGCTGGGACTCTGGTGGACATCTACTCCATGAAGAGGTGTCTAAAGAAACAACCGTGGGCTCCCCTCAGCAACCTCCCCAAACGGTGTCATTCTAAAATATCCCCCAAAGTGTCTGTTGTCAGGAAGGCTCTTCCGAGTGGGCACTGCCCCGAGATGGAGAAGAGTGGCATCACCTCTCCATCCCCCCCCCTCTTTTATTTCCTTGTTCTGGTGCTGGGGACAGAACCCAGAACTTCAGACAACTAGGCTCTGGCACTACCATTGAGCTACACCCTAGTTCTTTCTTCACTTAAAAAAACCAAAAAACTGCCAGGCGGCGGTGGCACACGCCTTTACTCCCAGCACTTGAGAGCAGAGCCAGGCAGATCTCTGTGAGTTCGAGGCCAGCCTGGTCTACAGAGTGAGATCCAGGACAGGCACCAAAACTACACAGAGAAACCCTGTCTGGAAAACAACAACAACAACAAAACCAAAAACCAGAAACAAAACGAAGTTGGAGAGTTTGTTCAGTGGCTAAGAGCACCTGTGTTCTTCCAGAGGACTTGAACGTGGTTCCCAGCACCCACATCAGGCAGCTTACAACCACCATAACCTCAGCTCTAAGTGATCTAACTCCTCCTTCTTCTGGCCTACACATACACACACACACACACACACACACACACACACACACACACACACACACACATACACACACACATACACACACTCATACATAAAAACAGAGAAGAAACACAGGATCTGGGGTAGAGCTTAGTGATAGAGTACCTGTCTTGCAAGCACAAAGGTCTGGATTTGACCCCCAGTGCTGCATAGACCGGAGTGATGGCTCAGGCCAGTAGAAGGAACTGAGGAAGTACAGACAGGAAGTCAGGAGCTCAGGGTCATTCTTAATGAGTTTGAGGCCAGTCTGGGCTACAGAAGACCCTATCTCAAAAATAAAACTAGCTAGCTAACTAACTGGCTAAATAACTAACAAGCACGGGCCTAACTCATAGTGGTGTGTGGGTTCAAAGAAGGATGAGTGATGTGGGAATACCATCTGCTGTGTTTCCTCAGCAGTCTGAGCATGTGCCAGCCTAGTCATTCCAACTTAAGCAGTACCCCAGTGCAGGGAGAGCCAGCCATGAGAGAGGCCTCTGGCAAATCAGCAGTGAGGAAGACATCACTTGCAGACATCAGACACTGACAAATGGCCTCCATGTCCCAGCTTAGTGATGGGGCAATGAAGCCAGAGAGGTCAGATGGAGACAAAGAAGGGTCAGCTTCCCCAACTAGCAAAATCTGTACGGTTGCTTCCAAGCCTAAGAGGCCATGACGTTATACTTTCTTTGTTTTCTGAGTTCACACTAAGGATATGAGTTTCCTTCCTTGATGGCATTTTCTTCCTCTTCCTTTCTTTTCTTCCTTCCTTCCTTCCTTCCTTCCTCCCTCCCTCCCTCCCTCCTCCCTCCCTCCCTCCCTCTCTTCCTCCCTCCTTTCCTTCCTTCCTTTCCTTCCTTTCCTTCCTTCCTTCCTTCCTTCCTTCCTTCTTTCCATCTTTCTTTCATTTGTTTTGTTTTGATTTTTTGAGACACGGTTTCTGTGTAGCTCTGGTTGTCCTGGATCTCACTCTCTAGAGCAGGCTGGCCTTGAACTCAGAGATCCTCCTGCTTCTGCCTCTTGAGTGCCCTGATAGTATTTTCTAAGGAAATCATATCTAGGAAACTAGTCCTGACACCAGCCATAGCTGGGTCCAGCCTGCGTCGCATCTTCGAACCACCTGCCAGACACAGAGCAGGAAACAGCGTGAAAGTGAACCAGGCAGAGTCAGAGGGGTGAGGAGCAGGGACTGTGCAGGGGTACTCGAGGCAGCATGCACCTTCCCACCAGCACACGCGAAGGGAAGGCAGCTGGTGAGGAGGATACAGAATACACGGATACAGAAGACCTGGTGCCAGCAGGAAAGAGATGAGTGCTCCCCTGCAGGACCCACCAATCCTATCCGAATCAGTCAGCACTGAATGGTGGGAGCAGAACCTGTGTGCTGTCAGGTGTTAGGAAGTAAGGGATTTAGCACAAGAAGTAGAAGGTGCAGTGAGCAGAAGCCAGGGATGCAAAGGTCTGAAAAGGCAGGCAAAAAGTCATAAATATCATGAGTCATCTTGCTCAGTCTGGCCTGGGTGAAGATTTCCCAACAGCAAGGTGGGGCAGGCTGCCCTCATGGGCTCCTTGGGATGGGTGTGCCCTGCTGCTACTGGGAGCTCCAAAAGGCATCTGGGAGTGGCTGTGAGCCACTGTTAGCGAGTAGGATGGTAGTCAAGATGAAGATCTCTTACCATGTCTCACCCAGTAACCCAGGCATACCACACCTAGCTTCCTACTGCTTCCCACATCACATGCCCCTTCATCCTCAGACAGCTGTAACCCACAGCCTCACACTGGGGCAGTTCCAGATAGTGGAGTCTAGCACAACTAAAGTGACAGAGAACAGTCCGTGCTGATCAAGGGAAGACAGGAACAGAGACAATGTTTAGATATAAAGAGCCTGAAGGGTTGCTTGTTTGTTTGGATTTTTGTTTGTTTTTTCTGATGCCTTTTTAGTCAAGTATACTGTATAGAGAGAGGCTGTTGGAGAATTTCTGTTCATTAGACCTCTAGGTCGGGGCTGGAGAGATGGCTTAGCAGTTAGGAGAACTGGCTGCTCTTCCAGAGGACCGGGGTTCAATTCCCAGCACCCACATGGCAGCTCACAACTGTCTGTAACTGTTCCAGGAGAGCTGACAACTTCATCCAGACATATATGCAAGCAGAACACCAATGCACATAAAATAAATAATCATTAAAATATATTTTTTAAAAAAGACTCTAGGTTGGTAGGAAAACTAAAATCAGGGCAGTAGGGAGAAAGAGACAGGCAGGCAGGTAACTTCTGGGAATTCTGCTGGAGTAGCTCAAAGAAAGAGGGTTGGTGAAAAGTCACAGGATGGTCAAGACATGCATGCCTGGCACACAAACCCTTCCTCACATCCGCATTTGCCTCTTGCTGATTTGTTTCCTTTTCTTTACTATTTCCTTTCCTCTTAAGACAATGTTTCATTATGTAGCCCAGGCTGACCTCCAATTTACAGCAATCCTCCTGCCTCAGCCTCCAGAGTGCTGGGATTTACAGAAGTGAGCCACCACACCCAGCTCAGTAGCTTTTCCTTCTTCTCTCTGGGCAGTGCCTTCTGCTCTCAGGGTCTCAGGAGTGGCTCTTTGTGGTCAAATTCATACAGCTACTTGACAACAAAGTAAAGAATGTTTTCCCACAAGCTTTGCTCAGAACAAAATCCTTGGCTCCCCCTCTCCCCCACTTTGGCATTGACCTTTGGCTGAATTCCCAGGCCAATCATCAATGATCAGGTGATCATGGTATTATGGTTATTGTGGATGCCCTTCCTACACACCCTGGAAGAAGGGACCAGGGAACTTTGATCAGCAGCCTCCTCAGAACAATTTGGAGGAGAAAGTGTTGTCCCCAAAATGTTATGGCCACAGCACTTTTCAGATAACATTCAATCGCTAGCTGGCAGAGCTGTCGAAAGGGAAGGGAAACTCCTTGCAGGTGGTGACATGAGAGGCCTGAGTCTCTTAGAGACCTGCAGAAATTTGTTCTGGGCCACTCTCCAAGATTATCCCCATGGAATAAATTAATAGTCTGGCTCATGACCACTCCAGAGATTTAAAGTATTATCCATCTATCTTCCTGGGCACAAGTGGACTGTTTTCCTGGAGCAGAAAGAACAGACTGGAACAAGGGAGATTTCTCAGAGGTTACAAGATAAAAAACATGCCTTGGAATCTAATAAAACCCCAGCAACAGGGAGTAACATGTCTCTGAGGATTGGTTTGACCTTGGACTAGCAGCTTTTGAGGGGCCTTGGATGGGTAGGCAATTTGATTTGCCTCAGTCCTCTGCTTCTGCACCATTTTTTTTCCTGGACAGGTTTTCTCTCCAGTTTCCCACCACTCCAAGGCCACTGGTGCCCTAAGTGAATGCAACACCACAATTGGCCTTGCCAGTCGGGCCACAGAAGCTGAGAATTAAAAGACCCAAACTCATAAGAACAGGTCAGAAAAAGCAAAGTCCCCACAGAGGCAGCCCAGCCTTTCAACTCATCCAGGGCAGAATGAGCTGACTGGATCATGTTCAGACCTAGAAGATGAGCTAGTCTCGCAGCTGCAGAACAGCGTTGTGTGAACAAGGACCAGGCAGGGGCTACTCAGCTTTTCTGCTCCAAAGACCGTTCCTTCTTTCCAACATTGGAGGCACAGCAAGCCTCTGAATACCCAGGCTGAGCTCAGCCAGGTTCATGGAATGAGTAGTGTTCGGTGAGGTAGAGGAGAGACTTGAGGAGGAGGGAGGAGGATAGAGAAACTCTTCAAGCCCAGGAGGGTAGTCAGGGTTTTTATTGCTGTGAAGAGACACCATGATCATGGCAACTCTTACAAAGAAAACATTTAATTGGAGTGGCTGGCTTATAGTTTCAGAGGTTTAATCCCTTATCATCATGATGGGGAGTATGGTAGTGTGCAGGTAGACATGGTGCTGGAGTAGCTGAGAGTCCTACATCTTGCAGGCAGCAGGAAGTTGACTGTCAGACACACTGAGGGAAGCTTGAGCAAAAGAGACCTCAACGCCCGCCCACACAGTGACACACTTCCTCCAGCAAGGCCACACCTCCTAGTAGGGCCACTCTCTTTGGGGGCCATTTTCTTCCAAATCACCACAGTAGGGAAGATTCCCAAGAGGCTATGCTATCAGCTCAATCCAAGACAAAGCCACTGTGGTCAGTCACCTAGAAAACACTCATGGAAATTGAGTGCAGGAAGTGTTAGGCATGCCCTTGGGACTGTTACAAAGGACTAGAGGGACAAGGGGAGGGACTAAATTTCACTGAGCGGCAACAAAGGTCTCAGGTGAATCTCATAAGACAGTTCTTTGGAAGTGTCCCACCTGAGACCAGGGGGCTGAGTCCTGAGAAGTCCTCATCAGGCAGAGACTGCACACACTTTATCTCCTGGAGATGACAGAAAGGTGTTTCACCTGTGACTATCAGCAGCCAATACCTCCAAACAGGTGCATGAATGAAGGCTTCAGTGTTGATGAAGGGGGCACGTCAGCACACCACAGCAGCAGACATCCCTGGAAGATGATGAGTGCCAGAGATTCCCAAATGTCTCCCAGAGGATCCATAGCCTTAGCATCCTTGGAAGTTGGTCCAGGATTTGACAGAACTGTCAATATAAATAAGGAGAAATGGAAGTCAGATTCTGGGTCCCCAGCCTATCATTGGAACCACATAGAAGACAGAGACAGGTTCTGGGCCTGTTCCAGGGACTTACTACTTGAGGGTCTGAAGCAAAGCCCTGAAAATTAGCTCTTATGCAAGAATCTAGGTTATCCATATGTGACCGTTCTTCAGCCTGTGGCACCTAGTGACAGTGATGGCAGACCACTGTGCAGACTGTCAAACAGATGTGGCAGCATCCAGATGTAATCATAGCACTTGGAAAGCGGAGGCAAGGTGATCATGTATTTGAAGCCAACGCTGGTGATATGGAAGATCTCAGGTAGCTCCCCAGTGGTGCCCACTCCTAAGTTATTACTATTCAAACTTTTGTCTATTGATAACATTAATAAAACATATATCCCCTGAAGGTAATCCCCAAAGTGAAAAGAGTGATACTACTTCAGATAGTCAATAATTTCAGCATCCTTGGTGTTGTACAAGAGCCTCTGTAGCCTAGGCTGGCCTCTGCTGTGGATATCGCTCTGTGTAAATAAAATTCTGATTGGCCAGTGGCCAGGCAGAAAATATAGGTGGGACAAGAGAAAAGAGAATTCTGGGAATAGGAAGGCTGAGGGAAGAGACACAACCAGCCACTGCCATGACAAGGAAGATGTAAGGTACTGGTAAGCCACAAGCCACATGGCAAAGTATAGATTAATAGAAATGGGTTAATTTAAGATAAAAAAGTAGATAACAAAAAGCCTGCCACGGCCATACAGTTTGTAAACTATGTAAGTTTCTGTATGTTTACTTGGTTGGTTGGGAGTGTCTATGGGCCTGGCAGGTGAGAGAGATTTGTCCTGACTGTGGGCCAGGCAGGAAAACGCTTAACTACAGGCCTCAAACTTGAAACCCTCCTATATCATCCCACAGAGTGCTAGGATTATAGGAATGTACCATTGTGCCTGGCTAGATTATATTTATTGACAATGAAAGTTGTTTACGGCTTTAAAAATATTTTAAAATTTATTTTATGTGTGTGAGTATTTTGCTGTCACATATGTCCAAGTACCATGTGCATTCAGTGCCCACAGAGGCCAGAAGAGGGCACTGAGTCCCCCAGAACTGGCATCACAGAGGGTTGTGAGCTGCCATGTGGGTGCTGGGAACTGAATCTGGGACCTCTGTAAGAACAGCCAGTACACTTAACTGCTGAGCCATCTCTCCAGCCTATGTCTCCTAAAAAGTCAGCAGAGAGTCACTGGGGTGTTGTGGATTAGAACACATTCTAGATTCTAATGAACTGCCTACATTAAAATCCTTTCCCATCACTCACATACCACATGACCCTGGTGAAATTATTCACTTCCCTACATCTTAAGTTACTCATCTGTAAACTTAAGGGGCTGGTATACAATCAAGGTCAAGTGTTATTCAAGTTAAAACATACTTTAAAGTTATAGCATGCCGAACACATAATAAGCTCTGTATAAACATTTTGTGGGTTGTTGTAAAAACTCCCTTCAACCTTAACAGTCTAAAGCATGACAACTCTCATGGTTCTTGAATTGTTCACATCATTTGGTATTAACTGTGCCCTGGGGCAGCTGGCAGTCCCAAGGGCCCTCGTGCAGGGTTGAGGCTTGTGGCTGGTCACCTGTGTGTGCTTAGCTGACTGTCCATCTAGCTTGAGTCCTCCATGTGGTACCCCTATGTGGCTGTAAAAGTGTGTGTAGTAGTATGTCTACACAAAGAAAATGTTTGATAGAATATACACTAAAATTGAATAAGTAATACATCTGTAACAAGAAAAATAGGTAACTTTTCCTTCCTTCTTTTCCTTTATTTTGTTTGCTTGTTTATTTTTTAGCTAAAGTGCCTGTAAGTAGCCCTGGGTGCCTTAGAACTCGCTACATAGACCTGACTGGTCTTGAACTTGCAATCATCCTCCTGTCTCTGTCTCCTGAGTGTCCACACTCAGCCTACTGATTTTCTTATTTTGAAAATTACACAAAGATTAAAAAACTTTTGTGAGGCAGAGGCAGGTGGATTTCTGAGTGTTTGAAACCAGCCTGGTCTATAGAGTGAGTTCTAGAACAGCCAGGGCTACACAGAGAAGCCCTCTCAAAAAAACAAAAACAATTTGTTTTAAACTTACGTGATACTTCTACCAAAAGAGAGATAGGGGGGAGGGGGGGAGGGAGGGAGGGAGGGAGGAAGGAAGGAAGGAAGGAAGGAAGGAAGGAAGGAAGGAAGGAAGGGAGAGAGAGAGGGCAGGGGAAGGCCAAAGTAGTTCAAATTACATACATTAATAAAGTTGTGGGTCTGGCTGGGCATGGTGCTGCACGCCTTTAATCCCAACACTCAGGAGGCAGAGGCAAATGGATCTCTGTGAATTTGAGGCTAGCCTGGTCTACAGAATGAGTTCCAGGATAGCCAGGGCTACACAGAGAAACCCTGTCTTGGCTCAGTGGTCAGGAGTGTTTTCTGCTCTGGAACCTAGCAGCACCTGCACCAAGTCACAGCCACCTGTAACTCTGGCTCCAAGGGGGTCTGATGCCCTCCTCTGGGTCCCAGGGACTCCTGCAAGCATGCAGTGCACATAAACTCATGCAGGTATGTGTACACCCAAAACACATGCATGCCCACACACATGTAAACACACTAAATGAATGAACCTAAGAAGAAAAGTTGTAGTATTAGTCCTAAGAGAAGGGAGAGAACAATGGCTGTCCTGCAGCTGTCTGCTCACTTCAGACCACAGCACCTGCTGAGAGTCACAAAGGGTGACAGGACACAGCAAGGCACCAGCGGGCACAAAGGGGTCTGTCAACGGTTTCCCGTGGAGAAGGCTCCAGGGACAACTGAGGCAAAGGCTTGATACAATGCATATGCTCCTCGGTCCATCAAGAAGGGCTGCCATGGGCGATAGGCATGGGTTCCACTGAATGGCAGCAACATGGCAGGGGAGAGTGTCTGAGATTCCTCATACAAAGAAATTATAAATTATAATATAAATTACAAATCAAAGCTGGAGTATGCTTCCCTGAGAGGCTGCAGCTTGAAAGTCCCCGGGAGACCCTTGTCTCAGAGATCTGGGAGAGCAGGACCCCACCCTGAGAGGTCACTGGCCTAGACGGCATGCTGAGTTCCTTCCAAAGCCCAGGCTATATCACGTTGGCTTATGAGGGGGTAGAAACCAAACCCACGGTCATTTGCTTGAAGAGCCTCCGCCTTTGCCTGGGTTAAGGGAGTGACCTGAGCTAAATGAGTTCCTCATAGTCTTTGGATGATTCTACGTGTGGATATCGCCCTTCCTGTGAAGACCTAATAAATTACAAAAGCCCTTGGAGAGCTCTAGCTACACAGTGATATCCAGGGTGTTCACAGCCTTACAGTTTGAGCGCACAGATATAGCCTCACCATATGGATGTGTCCTAGTTAGCTTTGCTGACTTGCCACAGTCTCCAGTCATCTGACGAGTGAGCCATGGCTGGGGCATTGCCAAAATCAGACTGGCCTATGGGCATGTATGGGGGAGATTACCTTTACTGTTAATTATGCAGGAGGGCCCAGCCCACTGTGGGCAGCACCATCCACAAGCAGGTGGTCTTAAGCTGTGTCAGAACGCTAGTTGAGCATGAGCCTGGGACCAAGCTAGAGAGTGAGCCAGCAAGCAGCATTCCTCCATGGCTCCTACCCTGACTTCCCTTAATGGTAGACTATGACCTGGAAATGTAAGCAGGTAAACCTTCTCTTCTTCTAAGTTGCTTTTAGTCAGTGTTTTATCACAACAGAAGGGAAATTAGAACGAGACATAACCTTCCTAGAGCTAATTATTACCATGGATGGGTGCCTGTGGATGTGCAAAGCCCCAAAGAGTACACTACAGCAAAGAATAGCTTGGGAAGGAAGTGGGAGTGGGAGTTTCAGATTTTCAGAGATGAGAAATGGAAGGGATGGGAGGAAGGGGTCAGTGTGCAGCTCGTCTGGGGAATGAGAGCCACATACCAGTCTGACGAGATGAGCTTCCCTGAAAATAAGTCATATTGTATCTTTATTGATAACTGTAGTGATTGTAGTATCTCTACACACGAAGAACTTCCAGATCTATATGCTGACTTGTCAGCTTATGTACCAGCACAGCAGTGACTTCTGTCCCGGGACCAGGGTCCAAAGATAGGAAGAGCTGTGGCTGATGTCTTCTGTGGTGCCTTATCCCTGCACCTTGCCCACAGTGGTAGTTCCTAGCAGCCACCTGTTCAGCATGACCCCTGTTCTCTTGCCCTCAACTGAGTCAGAGATCACACATGAAACTGTGTTCAAAGAGAGTCCTAGGCTTTCCACGGCGTGGGAGCTGTGATGTGGAAACAGTGGGTGGCCTAGCCTGCTGTGGTGTGACAGAGGGGCCGAGGGAAGGAAGAAAAGCAAATGCCCTGAGAGAAGCTGAGACTGAGAGAGGCTGGGACTGGTGAGCTGCCCACTTCCCTGGTTTTCATTGTTCTGGAATCCGACACCTTCCTGCCCCCTGGCATTAAGAGGCAGTCCTGTATCAGTGGCTCTTTGACTGAGGGGAGTCTGTGTGATTGGATTGTAACGAAATTCTCACCGACAGTGTCTGGCCCCTGTTCATTAAGGAGAGGCTTCTAATGTGTTTGCCTGAAAAGACCAGCTCAGGGCCCTCAGCTCCTTCCTGTCTGCCCTGTGGCAGCTTTGGGGACATGTCCCCAAGGGAGGTGTGGTGGAAGCCCCTCTCTGCCTCTTCAATGTGGCTTCAGACCCAGCACTCTGCTGAAGGTGTACTGGGATTCACTGTGGAGTCCAGCAGCCCTCCATAACCTTGCCTCCATAGGAAGGTGGGTGGGTGCCTCTCTAAAGCTGTCCACAGAAGCAGTCCTTGGACAGCTGGGGCTCAGACTCTGGCAGCACCCCAGTGCCGCCTTCTACACCTTCAGTCCCCATTTCTGCTCAGCACAGGCCCAGCAGTCAGAGCCACCTCACCATCCCCTGTACAGCTCCCCTTGACCTCTGGCCACAGATTCTCCAGCTGGCTAGTGTCACTAAGAACCTTGTACCAATGTCTGGGCCAGTCCTCGTGTTGCAGTCTGACATTCATTTGCTTAGATGCCTGATCCCATGTCTATCTGAGAGTCTGGAGTCCTGCGCCCTCCTTGGTTTTGTGTCTCTGGTCCCTACTATAGTGGATAGCATGGTTGTTCCTAATAAACATCTGTGGAATGCTTGACTGAGCGAACACATGAATGATTAAACCAATTCATTTCCTTCCCAACTCTATTTTCTTTACGGTTTTTCCACTCTGACGCAGTGAATATGCTGGTTTTCTTTAGTAATTTGTGGGGAAAGAGTGTATGCATATATGTGCATGTGTGGGTGCAGGTGCACAAACTGTGGACATGCATGTGGAAACCAGAGGTGATGTCTTACCCCATGCTTCTTAGTTTTTGAAGCAGAGCCTCTCACTGAATCTGGAGCTCACAGTTTGGGTAGATTGTCGGGTCAGTGAGCCTGCAGGATCCATCTGCCTCTGTCCCCAGCCCCAGAGTTACAGATGAGTGTTGCCAAGCTCAGCTTTCACACGGGTGCTGGAGAGCTGAATCCAGGTGCTCTGATCTGTGCAGCAAGCACTCTGTCCACTGGGCCATCTCTCAGCCCCTAGGATTTTCCATCATTAAATTTTTAAATTTTATTTATCATGTGTTTGTGTGATGTGGAGGCAAGGTGCATAGCACACAGCTGCTGTGGAGGTCAGAGGGTGGCTTCTCTCTCTCTCTCTCTCTCTCTCTCTCTGGCTGGGGTCAGCTATCATGGCAAGTGCCTTTATCTGTTTACCATCTCCCCAGTGCTTCTTGTAATAGCGTTTATCTTTTGCCTCCCTTATCTGAAAGACTATGAAACAAAGGCCTTTCTTTCCAAACCTACTAGCACCGGGCTGCACACACTGGGCACCAATTCTTAGGTGTATGTGAGAGTGTGTGAGAATGTGCATGTATGTATATGTGTGTAAGTATGTATGTATGTGTGACACTGTGTGGATTAAGTGTGTGTGCATTGGTGTTTGTGTGTGTGAATGAGTTTAGGAGTGTATGAGAAAGAGAAAGAAAGAGATTTGTTTTGGTCTTACAAAGCTTTAAATAAAAACCCTCCTTGCATTCCTTCTCTGGCAGGGAATTTCTCACATGGGAATGACTTTTCTGCCCTGTCCTTCTCTCCTGTGGCCTGTGGTCACCATCTCTATCAGTGACACAGTTCAACACTGGGCTTTAGATTTGACTCAAATGACCTTGGGCAGTCCAGAAAGAAATTTACCCAAATACCGGAGAGAGGCAGCTACTTGGGTGTCCGGGCTGCACGTAGGAAGTCCTCCAGGACACATTCCCGCACTTGGCACTTGCTGAGAGGAGCAAACAAGGGCTGAAGAGGCTGCTGGGAGCTCCCCAGTGTCCTGGCCAGGGAGGCGACAGGTGCACTTGGTGCTGTGGTGACCTCCCTAGGGGACATTTGCCCTGCATTGCTGCGTCTCCGAGGTTACAGGCGGCTTTTCCTTCCCACAAGGCAGTGTGGCAGTGCTCTGGCTCCAACACAAGGCTGTGGAAGACAGAGGGAGAAGAGAGGAGGGTCAGATAGGACAGGCCACAGAGAGAATCCCTCTGCAGGGCTGTATGGTGACCACCGTCTCACAGCACTCAGGGATCTCCCAGAAACGCCATCCATCATGTTGCTAGGCACATCCATAGGAAGGTGTTTTCAGACCCCTGAGCTCTGCCTGCCATCCTGGACCACACCACCTTCTTCAGGTGAGTCAGGATGGTTCCTGGAGAGGAACAAACACATAGGAAGGGAACTGACAGGGAGAGGGGTTAACATCTAAGTGCCTGTGTTATGACAAGAGCCTCTCTTTCCTTCCTCCTGCCCATCAACAAGCATAACTAAGAAACTTCATATATTCTAAATTAGAATAATCCTCCTCACACAACCTCCTTTTCTCATGTCTGGTTTGCTGAGGATTATTTAGTTCAGACTCTCAAGTCCCACCCATTCAGCAAGATGTGAAATTGATGGAATATTATTCAGACTTTAAAAAGGAGGAAATTGGTAGGGTGTGATGGGAGCACTTTAATCCTAGCACTCAGTGGGCAGAGGCAGGTAGATCTCTGTGAGTTCAAGGTCAGCCGGTCTTACATAGTGAATTCTAGGACAGCCAGGGCTACAGAGAGAACCTTATCTAAAAGAGAGAGAGAGAGAGAGAGAGAGAGAGAGAGAGAGAGAGAGAGAGAGAGAGAGAGAGAAGAAAGAAAGAAAGTAAAATGAAAATGAAAATTAAAAATAAACAAAACAGAGGAAACCCTGTCATTTGCAATAGCACCTACCAAGTGAAACATGCCCAGGTGCAGGAAGGCTAATTCTCTGCATGGCTTCTCTTACATGTAGAATTTAAAACAGTGAAAAGGTAAAACTCACAGAAACAGTAGAAGGTGGATACCGGGGGCTAGAGTCGGGAAGAGCAGGTGATGCCCAAAGGATGCTAGCTTACTACACGATGAATAAGTTGTAGATGTGATGTATAGCATGTGATTATGGGGGATGTCAGTCATACTTGAGATTCTCAAAGGAAGTAGTTCAGGTTTTTAGAAGCAGGGTTTCTCTGTGTAGCCCTGGCTGTCCTGGAATTCACTCTGTAGACCAGGCTGGTCTTGAACCCAGAGATCTACCTGCCTCTGTATCCCGAGTGCTGGGATTAGAGGCAGGCGCCACCACTGCCTGGCAGTAGCTCAGTATTGTTCACACACATACACACACACACACACACACACACACACACAAAGAGGCAGAGAGGGAGAGCTAGTAAGAGAGAGGGGACAGTGGAAATGAGCTCTATGTGAGAAGATAACTGTGTTAAGTATTGGGCTGTGATAAACACGTCCTGATGTAGACACAGATGGAAAGCCCTCTGTGTCTGTCACTGTGCTGCACTGCGACGCCCCCCGCCCCCCGCCCATGCTCCTGTTGCCAGACCAGCCTGCTCCCTGCTTTCCTCGTCACAGACCATAATCCATAGAACGAAACCCCCTCCTTTAAAGTAGACAGTTAAAATATATCTAATTCTTGCTTGTCAATTACACCTCTCTAAAGCCTTGAAAACACCAATTGTGGTGGCACATAACAGTGGTCCCAGCATTGAGAGGCAGGAGGACCAGGGACTGGGGACCAGGCTCACCTACACGCTGAGTTTGAGGACAATCTGAGGTGCATATGACCCTGCCATACATATATATATGCAATAAAACCCCTCCCCTTTACATTGATTCAGTGGATAATAAACACATAGATGATACAGAAAATTTAAAATAAAGATAAACACATTGGTTTAATCACTTAAAAGTATATGAAGTTGCTTGCATCTTTATAGATAAAACACATGACAGAATTCTCCTGTTATATTTCTGGTCTTCTATCTATCTCTGAGCTTCTGATGAGAAACTGAGTCTCACCCTGTTCTCAGAACTGCAGAGGAAATTGAAACATGATACTGAAAAGTTGGGGGTGAATAGGACCTGGGGGCCCAAGCCTGTATGTAATCCAGGCTACCAGGGAGGCTGGGGCAGGAAGATCACAGGGCCAACCTGGCCAACCTAGTGGGATCCTGTCTTAAAATAAAGAGTAAACACCTGGGGGTGTAGCTCAGGGCAGAGCACTTGCCCAGCAGGCACAAAGCTGTGACCAACCCCTAGCACTGCAGATTCACCAATAAAAAGACATTGGGGGGTAATATAGCTCTGATTGACCCATCACATCCCCCTTCCCCGATGGCTGGACAGGTGAACTTCCACTCAGGGAATGTGCATTGATGTGAATGTTACCTCTTGGCTACATCTTCCTGCCTGTGTCTCCTCAGTCTTCTTCCCCTTCCCACACACTGGGACTCAGCCATGGAGGTGACCCAGCCTTGACTGATTATGGAGGAACCACAAGATGGAAGATGAACTATGGCTCCTTCTGTAAGTAGGTGTGACAAGGCACTTCAAGGCCTGGAAGGCTTACCTTGGATAATCCCATAAGAAAGAACTAGACTTCTTAAGATGTGAAACTGTTGATGGAACTCTGTCAGAGCAATCAGACTCAGTCTTATGATTATGGAAAATGACACAGACATGCTATTGCTGTGAAAAGCCTACAGTATGTGACATTGTCTCGACAGCTGGGAGATAAGAAAACTGGTGTTGTTTACTGGAAAGCTGGTGTCATTATTCTGTGGCAAAAACATTTGGCAAGGAAGCCACTTGCAAATAATTGAAGGACATCCCACATGCCTGTTAAGCTCTTAGCTCTACAGGAAGCATTTACATAAAAACCACATTGTTAATGTGTGCTAGCTGCTCCTTCCAACATTTTTTGGCCAAAGTATCACCGAAAGAGTACAGGTTAGAACTGACCAGACTGCAGCGTTCACAGATAATGCATTCAGGATGCAGGTCTCTACAGAGTTGACAAGTCAATTGTTTCTATGCCCTAACCAAGAAATCAACTAGGGTTGCCCAGAGCATTTTCCAAAGGCCACCGAAGCTTCCCAGCCAAACTAAGATAAACACTTAAAAAAGGTGAGACTCAAGGTCTAAGGATCTGTACTGTAGCCTGAAGTTCCAGACAGACTCCAGGCAACCCACTCTGATGGTAGGTTGCTCGAAAGAAGTAAGCAGCTTAAGAACTGGGTCTGTGAGAGACATGGGGAATTGACTGGCTCATGGAGCTGACTGAAGACTTTCAAGGGAATTATACTGTCAAAGAAATTATAAGTCTCATCAATTTGAAGAAGTCTGTACATGTTTAAAGCTTAAAGTGTCTGGGAGACCTTCCTATTCTCACCAGAAAGCAGTGTGAAGTCCTCACACCTCCCGGGGGCGTGGCCCAAAGCTGGCCTTACATGATACAAGAGGGGACAGTGGCACAGAACCTCCCAGAAGGCAAGCCACCAGCCATGAAGGACAGCAGACACGCCTCTTCCATATTCCCCATATTCACAGTTCCATGACCACCTCAACGGGCCATGCCATTACATGTCATTGCTGGTCATTCATATTCACTGAAAGAAAGATCCCAGTGCTCTGACTATTGCTGGATGGACGTCTCGGTGCACACGTGTGCACATTTCCCCGGGTCTGTGCAATGAAGAATCATGAGATACTTCATTCAGAATGCCAACCTCACTCTCTGTCCCAGTTCCTCTTTTTCTTGTGGTGCATCTGTGAAGCTTGGCTTCAGTCTTGTCTGTGTTTCTCTCTGGATGTTTTGGTTTTCCCAGTCTGTGATGGCCACTGGTACACAGCTGGAATTGAATTTACATCAGATTACCAATTGATCCAAATACCTTTTCACGTTGCTTATTGGCCACTTAAATGTTCTCTTTTGTGTCATTCGAAGCTTTTGGAGAGAGCTGTGTTGCATCACTTGTATCACTTTCTTCTCTGTGGCTTTTCTCCTCCCTGTCTGGTCTCTGGGAAGGGTGCGATCACGTAATCTGATTAGCCCTATAAATAGTTTCATCAAAACCCTCAGTCTTAAGCCCTTCCTGTCAGCAGTTCACACATGGCCTGTGAAAGTGCATCCCATTGGTTTCCCAGACACAGTAGAGGGACAATGTAGTTGGGTAATGTTCTCATATCAGAGCGTTTTCGAGGTCAGAGTCACCTACAGACATCTGCAGTAGGGTAAATGCTAGACTGGCCCTATTGACTATGATTAAGATAGTCATAAAAGAACAAATGGGGGCAAGAGAAATAAGACAAAGAAGATGATACCCAAGCCAAGAGACAGCACTCTTAGATAAGAGAGTATGCTATGTACACAAAATTGGATGCTATTGAGCCTTTACGCAGAAGGAAAACCTGCCATTTGTGACATGTGAGTGACAGTAGAAGGCAGAAAGAAAACTGGCCCATGGCCTCATCTAGATGCGGAATCTAAACAAGTTAAACTCACAGAAATGGAGGAAATGGCGGTTATCAGAGCTGAGGTGGGACTGGGGTCATGCTGGTCACACAACACATTCCAGGCAGAAGGAACACACTCAAGGACCCCACTGTACTCCGTGAGGCTGTGATTCACGAAAATATATTGCATAAAACATCAGGAGGAGGAGAGGGGACAGGAGAAAGACAGGAGGAGGGGAGGGAGGGAAGAAGGAACGCATCAGCAGGTGGGAGGAGGGAGGGAGAAAATATGTATCACTGATAGCACAACTTAATCTCCATCCAGGATGGAGTCCAACCAGCAGAAACTGCTGGGCAATGGCATCACCCCTTCTATGTCATTCCATTCTGGGATGACATTTTTCATCTCAAGTATTTGGAGACTAAATACTTAACAGCAACAACCCACCCTACATAGTAAATCAATTTTTGATTAAGGTGATTACAAAGTTATCACCATGAAGTAATAAACTTCAAACTCCATGCATGTTGAGACCATTCTAATTGCTACCTAGAAGGTGGCAGTCCAAAGTCTGGAGAAAGGAATGTTAAGATGTACCAAGGTTCACCAAGAGTTCCTGAGAACTGGTCTGGCAGATGTGAGCATTCCTGTCACTCTAGGAAGCTGTTTCCAGCTTGACACAAGAACTTCCACCCTGACTAGAGGCCTGGAACTGGAGTGAACAGGGAGCAGATGGGGACGCGTGTTGAGAACTGTTAGCACAGACATTCTGCAGGGGAAAGCCAGAGAACCAGGAAAGAACTCATCAACCCACGTGTGCCAGTCACTGTGGTGGAGGCAGAGTTGAAGATATTAGAGAGAAAACTGGGCTCTCAGGTCTTTTGGCCCATGTAAATGGTAGGGCAGCAGTGGCCTTGGCAATCAATCACTTCAGTGGGTTCTTGTAGCCTGAAGTTTCTCCAGTCTTGCCCAGCCCACAGTCCGGATGAATCTCTCCCACCCACAGACTGGCAGCCACTTATAAAATAATCACTTAGAGGCTTAACATTAATTACAAACTGTATGGCCTATGGCTCAAGCTTCTTGCTAGCTAGCTCTTATAACTTAACCCATTTCTATTAATCTATGTATTGCCATGTGTTCCGTGGCTTTACCTGTGTCCCATTACATGTTGCTCCTTGGACAGCGGGCTGGCGTCTCCCCGACTCTACCCTTCTTCTCTCTGTATCTCTCCTTGGATTTCCCACCTGCCTCTAAGCTGCCTTGCTATAGGCCAAGGCTGCTCTATTTATTTGCCAATGGGAGCAGCACATATATTCACAGCATACAGAAAGACATCCCACAGCAGGTCCTGGGCTGTCTTCCTTCTGTGTGTTGGTCTCATCTTTAGGCTGGTTTCTGTCATTGAGCCCTAACAGCTCCTCTGGACACCAGTATTTACAAAAGAGAATAGATACCTTTTATCTGTTGTGGGAATTCGATACACCAATGACCTTGGGGTATCTGGCCCAATAGAGGTGTGGTTTTTTGCTTAGAACTGAGGAGGGGTGCCTGTTTGCTCTCTCTTGGGGTAGACGGCTGGTTCCAATGGAGAAAGATGACAAAAGCTTTTTATTTTGCTCTGTATCTGTGAGTGTACTTCTCCCAATTTTTTATCTTAATAAATCCTTGATACTTTTTAACATACTCTTGTGGATTCGCTTAACGTTTATTCAAAAACATCTAGTCATTTCTGCCTTGTGTATCTCTGATGCAAACTGGATGCTGTAGTTTGGAAGTGTTTTGTCCCCCAAGAGTTTCTATTTGGGAGGTGGTGGTAAGAGTGATAGAGCGTAGTGATTAGAGCCTACGGCAAGATGATTACTGGGGACATCATCTTAGGAAGGAATTGTCATAGTTCTTGTAGGACTCTGATTATTAGAAAAAGAAAAGACAGTGATGTGGTGATAAGACACCTATTTTCCTAGTACTTGGAGAAAGAAGCAGGAGGATCAGGAGTTCAAGGCCAGCTTGGGCTACATAAGACCTTGTCTCAAAACAAAACAAAATCAAAAGGACCATGGTTCAGCAGATAAAGTGCTTGATGTGCAAGTACAAGGACCTGAGTTCAGATCCCTGACACCCTTGTAAAAAGCTGGGCATGGCTGGGCCCATTTACAACACCTAAGGGACCAAGTCGCTGAACTATGACAGATGGATTTGGTTTTCTGTTTGTTTGATTGGTTGGTTGGCTTTTGGTTTTTCAAGACAGGGTTTCTTGTGTAGCCCCAGCTGTCCTGGAACTCCCTCTGTAGACCAGGCAGGCCTCTGCCTCCCGAGTGCTAGGATTAAAGACATGCACCATCACATCTAGCCAACAGATGGAGTTTTGAGAGACATGGATGTTGAAGTGCATCCTAGGCTAAGGGAACAATATGAGCCTTCACTGTGACCCAGGGCACAGTACTACCCAGCGAGGACAGTGAGGACTTTGAATACAGTGTGGACAGCATGGACAACAGCAATTTAGGAGAGGAAAGAACTGAATTAGATTTAGTAATGCTAAAACATCCATGTGAAAATATCTGGGGAAAGACAAAGGACTGGGAAGGGGCTGCTGGGGACTGTCAGTGTAAAAGACAGACAGCCGTTTGTTAGATGCTGTACACAGGCTGAGTCAAGCACTTTCCTTACACTGTTCCTTTATGTCTTTAGAATCTTCCAGAGAAACTCCTTTTGTTTTGTTTGGAGACAGAATCTCTAATAGCCTCAAACTTGCTACTTAGCTGAGGGTGGCTTTGAACTCCTCATCATCTTGCCTCCATTTCCCAGGTGCTAGGATGCTAGGTGTGTGCTGGTGAACCCTACTGTGGTATCAATATTTTCATCACAATTTTATTAAAATGCAAATAGATACACAAAAAAGTTATTTACCAAGCCATCCAGCCAATAAGTGGGATTCAAACCTGGTACTCTAGAGCCTAGATGCTGGAGAGATGGGCATGGGTAAGCTGGTTCAGGAATAGAGAAAGCCATTTCCCAGTCATTAGCTCCAAAATGCAGCAGTCCTCAATCTATGTGACTGCTCTGATCATATATTTGATCAACATTTGTTTGCAACATTTCTTTGTCACCTGGGGTCATTTTGGCTACAAGTACCTGGAAACCCTGACTCAGCAGGCTAAAGCCATAATACAAAAATGCCACCATGTAATAGGAGTGCCAAAGTGTGCATCTCTAGAGTTAATAATCCAGTGGCTCCAGGTCATCAAGAACTCTGTCACCCCATCTACTCTGCATCTTCAGCTGGTTACTCCTTGAAGCTGTTCTCCTGAGGGACAAAAACCCAGCTGCCAGAGTTGAAGCTCCAGTCAACCCACAATGGACTGACAACACCCACAGGAAAAGGCTGGCTGTCTCTGTCGTGTCCTTCTTTTAGTCATGAAGAAACCTAGAAAGTCTGCCTTCATAGCTTGCTGCCTGTCATTGTGTTACACGCCCATCCATAAGCAGTCACTAGCAAAACTACCAGCAAAAGGAACGGGACTGCCTGGCTGGTTTGGTGAAGTTCATGACCGTGTGGAAGACGACAAAATCAACAAAGTCAGGGTCCTCTCAGGAAGGAGAAAGCCGTGACGGGGTGAGAATGGAGCAGGCAAGGGCAGTGGGGTAGGAGATGAGAGGTTTGGTGCTGAGATCACCCTGTCTGGCATCCGTGTGCTGGCTCCTGTTTGCTGTGTTCTCTGCTGCAGTGTTGCCCTCCCAAGAGGATTCACTCTCTCTGTGTTGGAGGTTGGAGTAAGAACGGCCTCACAGACTCATAGATTTGGATGCTTATTCACCAGAGAGTGGCACTATTTGAAAGGACTAGGAAATAGGGCCCTTATTGGAGTGCGTGTGGTCTTGTTGGAGGAAGTGTGTCACTAGGGTAGGCTTTGAGGTTTCAAAAGTCCAAGCCAGGCCCAGTGTGGCTCCCTCTTTCAGCCTGCTGAGTAGGATGCAGCTCTAGGCTACTGCTTCGGCTCCAGGCACACTGCCATGCTCCCTGCCATGATGATGATGAACTAAACTTTCAACTCTCTGAAACCATAAGCAATGAAACGCTTTCATTTGTAAGAGCTGCCTTGGTCATGTGTCTCTTCCCAGCAATAGAACAGTGTCTAAACAACGTGTAAAACACAAATACATATGAGTCTGTGAACAAAATTGCAGTATATCTGTAGTGTTAAAATAACACAAATACATATGAGTCTGTGAACAAAATTGCAGTATATCTGTAGTGTTAAAATAACACAAATACATATGAGTCTGTGAACAAAACTGCAGTATATCTGTAGTGTTAAAATAACACAAATACATATGAGTCTGTGAACAAAATTGTAGTATATCTGTAGTGTTAAAATAACATAAATACATATGAGTCTGTGAACAAAGCTGCAGTATATCTGTAGTGTTCAAATTTCATAGGAGGGCTGGAGAGATGGCTTAGTGGTTAAGAGCACTGCTCTTCTAAAGGACCTGGGTTCAGTTCCCAGCACCCACATGGCAGTTCACAACTGTCTGTAACTCCAGTTTCAGGGGACCTGATACTCATGGCAAAACATCAATGCACATTAAATAAAAACAAATACATTTTACAATTTTTCGTAGGAAAGTGGTTGGGGAGCAATGTCTAAATAAGATCCCTGGAGTCGGGAGTGCTAAGGAAAACCTCAACTCGGACACGCATCCACGCATTTCTCTCAGGTAGTGGGGGCACCAAGCAAACATGACCCGTGCTGTGCTCAGGGCAGCATTTGAAGGATGTTTACAAACCATGCTCTACCTGTCTGTTCGGTCTCCATATGGTTCCAAACAGAGTAGCTCATATTCATTCAATGTCTGAGTATACAGCAGGCGCTAACTGCTAACCTCACTCTGCACAGGATTTAATGATTGTCTTTCTTAGATGATTCTTGTAGGGAAAGAAAGAAAAAGGAGAATATAGCTATGAGGTAGATCACTGAATCTACTCTGAGAAAAAAGATAAAGAAATAATAGGATAAATGGGTAGATCATTGAATCTACTCTAAAAAGAGGAAGAAAAAGATGACAAAAGGTAGATTATTGAAACTTTCATGAAGAGAAAAAAGAGAGAATATGGATATGATCAGATAAAAAGGGAGATTATGAAATCTACTTTTTAAAAAAAGAGCTATTTGTTTTAAATAGCATAAGTAATGAAAATTTTTTTTGTCTGAGTTTATCAAGTGTTACTGGACTGGACATTGTTAATATTTATAATGGAGTTTTTATCTGAATTTGTCAAATGTTAATGGACTAGACATTATTAATGTAATTCTTGACTGTATATATTGTATATACTTATTGGATAGTTTTTCTTGTATTAGTTATAACCTTTTTTTAAATTTTAGACAAAAACAGGGGAAATGTGGTGGGTATTGTGTTCCCTGAAATATTGTGTGTTCCCTGAAATAAACATATCTGGGGCCAGAGAACAGACAGCCACTAGAACAAAGCCAAAAATGGTGGCTAGAAAATGGGAAGAGTTAGTCATAACAGAAGTTGGGCAGTGGTGATGCACACCTTTAATCCCAGCAATTGGGAGGCAGAGCTAGCGGGATCTCTGAGTTCAAGGCCACTTTAGAAACAGCTAAACATGGTGACCACGCCTTTAATCCCAGAAACCGAACCTTTAATCCCAGGGAGTGGGGGCAGAAAGAGAAAGGTGTATAAGGTGTGAGGGCCAGGAACTAAAGGAGTAAAGCATGTAGTTAGTTAAGCATTTGGTTGGTTAAGCGTTCAGGCTTTGGAGCAACACAGTTCAGCTGAGATTCATGTGGAGGAGGACTCAGAAGCTTCCAGCCTGAGGAAAAAGGATCACCTGAGGAACTAGCAAGGTGAGATAGCTGTGGCTTGTTCTGTGTCTCTGATCTTCCAGCATTCACCCCAATAACTGGCCTCGGGTTTGAGTTTCATTAATAAGAACACTTAAGATTCATACTACAGAAGGGGTTGAATGGAACATAGGAAAACAAAACAAAACAAAAACAAACAAACAAACAAAACACTAGTATTGAGAATTTCTATTATGAGAGTCTTCACTTCCCACGGGAGAACAAGATTGTAAAGACGGCTGAAGCCAGCCTTGCTGAAACCAAAAATATGATCCATAGGGCACACCGCTTTTTAACCCTTCATTTTTCTTTTTGCCCAAAGAGTAAGCATTCTTGCTGGGCAGTGGTGATGCATGCCTTTAATCCCAGTACTCGGGAAGCAGAGCCAGGCAGATCTCTGAGTTTGAGGCCAGCCTGGGCTACAGAGAGAGATCCAGGACAGGCACCAAAACTACCCAGAGAAACCCTGTCTCAAAAAACAAACAAAGGGCAAGCATTCTTTAGTCTGGTTGTAAATCTATAGGGAGACTAAAACAGCAGCTCCAATGCCAGTACTGACTTACTCATTATGGTTTAGAACATCACAAACAAAACACACAGAAACTCCTTCAAAGCATCGTGCGGTCCTGTTTAGTGACATGGGGAGAGTGTTTTTTCTATCCTCACACTTCTGAGTTTGGAAACATCTCATCCTTGCACATGGGGCACTGAGAATGATCACCAGGGATGCCTGTGATGTGAGGTTTCACTTTGCTGTCATTTTTTTTTTTTGCTTTGCTGTCGTTTTTTTTTTTTTTTTTTTTCTGGGAACAAAACTGCTTTCCCTATTAGGTCAGTGTGTTGTCTCCCCTGAGCTCCTAGGCTGCAGAGAGGAGTCTCAGCCATGGCGAACCCTGCATTCTCACAGCCATTTATGCCTGGCTACAATTTCACGTCCAACGTTACACTTTTCCTGCTTCAGCATGCTGTTGTTTTCACACTGATTCCCCATTTTAGGTTATCTGTTCCTGTCAAATGTCACGTGGATTCATCATGAGGAGACTAAGGGTCAGCACAGCAGGTTTCCTGTGTGTGAACTAACAGATGGAGAGTGATAGACTGTGTGAGAGGTGACGTGGCTGCTGCTGACAGTGGTGTGTATCTGGTATTCACACAGTGATCTGTACACAGGAGCCACTTGTACCTGGTACAGTCAGTTGCTCACGCTGACAAGCTACAGAGGCTGAAACGGTGACCCAGACTGTGTCATCAGGTTATTGTTAACTAAACCACGGGGACAGGATCCATGCATTCTAAAGCCATGCAAACTGAGGGGCACTGGCATAGAAACAGGCAAATTAGTGTAAGAACCACACATGCCCCCCACCTGTGCCCAGCATCCTGCTTCAACCCTCCTGTGCTCAGCCAGTCATGGCCGCATGGCTGCAAGCTCCACCCTCCCTTTACTCTAAGCCAATCCCAGTGTCTCTGTGTAATTGCATCCATTCCCAGTTAAAATCAGTGGATTAACTCAACTGTCAAACCTCAGTCTGAGACTTAGACATTATGTCTGCAGCCAGTTGGGAGTCGTGGTAAGGTGCACTGATGGTGACAAGGTGCACTGATGGTGACAAGGTGCACTGATGGTGACAGGGTGCATTGATGACAAGGTGCGCTGATAGTGACAAGGTGCTCTGATAGTGACAAGGTGCACTGATAGTGACAAGGTGCACTGGTGAGTCTTTGCTCTATTCCGACAACCCTGTCAGTTGTGATTGACTTTTTTCTGCAGATGAGACCACTGAGGAGCACAGACAGGGCTCTGAGGTGTAATTACCATCAACAACAGGAAAATGAGTGTTCGAAGCCTGATTCAGATCTAGATTCCACATCTGGGTCACTACACAAAAGGGCCTCCTGCCCACTGTTGACTCTCTCCTGCGCCTGCGCTCTGGCCCAGCCAGCAGGGCCAGGGTGGGTGGACTCGTCCTTCTCTTCACCTCCAGCCTCACTTGACGGAATAGACTTTAAAATGAGAGGGAAAATCAACCAAACAGGGACTCCCACAGATCTTTGCCAGGTCTTTCCTCCTCCTTTCCCATGGGTATTGTGGTTCTCAGTGCACTGCCCACGTTCCAAGCGGCCCCTGCAGCCTGCTGAGGAGGGTGCAGAGGAAGCCATTCTGCTACAAACCCCGGCCCAGAAGGCGTTCTCAGCCACCAGCTCACAACAGCTCTAGAGCGCAGATCATTGCCTCAAACCCAGCTAGGCCTCCAGTCTGGCCCGAGCTGCACCTAGGCTGCATTATTCTGTCGCTGCTCCAAACAGCCTCTCTGGACAGCAGCCTCCAGGGGCGGAACATCTGGTCTGAGAAGGAATGTTGCCTGTGGAGCCTGGATACTGTGAAGAAAGCAGAAGAGAATGTGCAGGTGGTCGGGGTGCGAGAGAAAGGAGGAGGAAGATCCAGCCTTTCTTCTGTGGGACTCCCTCTGGGTAGTAATTCTGATGGCTGGGGACTCTTCAAGCATTGGTAGAGAAGGTCTTATGATGGCTTCTCCGTGTCCTTTTTCTCTTTTCTACCAAAGCTTTCTGACTTCCCTGTAAGTCTTTCTTCTATCAGAACCAAAACACATGCTCTCTCCTTTCTCTAAAGGAGTCACCAAGTGGGTTCCTTTCTGCCCCTTGGACTGGAGTTTCAGAAGTGACTCTGGGTGTACCTGGGACACAGACACTCAAGGGAGGAGATCAAACGCCCTGAGGACAGTGGGACTGGAGGCTGTGGGAAGGAGGGAAGGGTGACCCAGTTTGCTGTTGACTTAGACCCCAAGCATCCAGCCTTGTACCTAACATCCCATGGGTCGAAAAGACAGTACTATTTTGTGTGCCCCAGCTTACCTCCACTCTCAAAAATATACCTATTCTGTGATAGCATTCACATACTCTTTCCTTTGAGGAATTTCTTTACCCCATCTAAATGACTCCAAGGCAACAGCCAATCATGAAACCCTTCTGCCCTCACAGTGGTGGGCATGCAACCCAGAGCTGGCCAATCAGATCCTTCTCCGTGGCCTTGTATCTATGGATACCAGAAAAGAGAAGCCTTCTTTCCCTCCAGGTTGCTAACCAGAAGTTAAACTATCTGAAACAACTGCCACCCCCTGTATAGAGGTTTCCCATTTGCTGTAAGAGATAAGAAAGTGTGTGTGTGTGTGTGTGTGTGTGTGTGTGTGTGTTTTGTCTGACTGTCTGCACCTTTATCTTCTGGATTGTCATAATGTTTACATATGGTTAGAAAGAAAGCTTATTTAAGTTGAATTCTCAACACTTAGAATCCTCATGGACTCCTTCCATCCTCCTGACAATCCTATGGGGCCATTGAGGCACAGACTGACACAGACAGCATAGAGGAACGAGGGTTCATAGTAGACCCCCATCCTCAAGTTCTGCAGCAAGTCCCTCTTCCAAGCCGCCTCTCACAGATGGCAGCTCTGGTCCTACCCCAGAAGCACAGCTTCCAAGGGAACATAGAGCTCTGTAGTTAACAGCCGCACAATGCTGCCACAGATACAAGTATAGGTCAGCAGGCTCCACTGAGGAGAATTATTTCATACCAAACTCTACCTTATTCACCCCACCCCAATTTGGGAGATTCCTATTTCCTTGAATGCCAAAGGAACACCAACGTGACCAGCGCTCCAAAGGCACTTCAGGCTGTTGGGGACACTGGCCATTGTGTAGCAAGCAGTTTTCATAACCTTCAGCAGAAATAGCTGCATCCTCCAGCCCCTCCTGCAGAGCCCAATGTCGTCTGCTCCACTTGCACTTTCCCTGGGAACTTTGCTCCCCAAAGCAACTGCCTCACCCCTGTCTAGTCCCAGTCACTGCTCTACTTGTTCATTGGATCCCATTGCTTCCTGCTACAGCTACAGTGAGCCCGCAGCTGAGCGGGACTTGGAAAAAAGTAAATAGGTATTTTTATTACCTAAACATCTGCTGAGAGAAATTAATTTGCACATGTCACTTGCAAGCCGTTTGCAAAGGTATGCAATACACTCTGTTGTTTAATCTTGGTTCTCAACCATTTCTTTTTCTTATTCTTCTACTGCTTCAGGTTGGGCAAAATAACCAAGTGGGCCTACCCCTCCTGCTCTTACGAAAAGTGGACAAATTACTGAAAATTACTATCAAGGGACCTGCATAAATTGTATTTGTAAAGATCAGGTATGCATGTGCCTTAGCATCAAATCATACATGACTGTGACCCCACTGCAGTGCATAATTGTCTATAGGTACAATTACAAGAAAGTTACAAAGCCGAGCATGATGGTGCATACCTCCCCGCACTGGGGAGAGGCAGGCCGACCAGCCTGGTCTACAGAGCTGGTTCCACGACAGCCATGATTATCCAGAGAAACCTTGTCAGGAAAAAACGAAAAAAAGGAAATAAATAAAAACAAGGAAGTTACATGCTAAACACACACCACTAGTCACAGATTTCAACTACCTTGCTACAATGGAGCCGAATTAGCAGTGACTCATGACTGATAGCAAGAATGGCAGCAATCGGAGACCTTGGCCCACTCATGACATGTGATCAGGAAGCACTCGCCCTGCTAATGCAGAAACCAGTTGGGCTGCTACAGTGATGTGTGTCAGACTTCCTGGAAGAATGCTCAACCAGAATCTTCAAAATTTGGTCCACCTTGATTTCTGCTTACAGATTTCATTTAGCAAGTTGTCATTAAATAGGTCTTAGAGGTACATAAAGTGAAGATGTTGCAGTCTGGATTCAGACTGTCTTCCAAAGACCCAAATGTTCGCTCCCCAGGGAAGCCGTGTTCGGGTGGTGGGGTTAGGGGGTGATTGGTTCCTGAGAGCTCTGACTTCAGTCATGGACTCATCTTCTGATGGGTTCATAGTGTGGTGGGCTCTGAGGGGGTGGGGCCTTGTTTAAGGGAGTCAGGGTTTTGGGGGTCCTATCTTGTCCTCTGCACTTACCACAGATGCAGCACCAGTGGGGCCATGCAGAAACATGAGCAGAAGCCATCCTTGCTCCCGTAAGCTGCTCTGCTCCTCTGTCTTTTGTCACAGTGCTGAAGAACTAACTAGCATATAGGGTATATAGTTTGCCATTAGTTTAGCTCAAAAGAGTACAGGGGAGACTTGCTTTTTCTGAGTCAGTTTCTAGGTCACATGGACCTGAGGTTGAAGGTGCTGGAACATAGCTAAATCATTCTTAGGAATTTTAGACAAGACACAAGACCTGAGAACCAGAGAGTTAGAGTGGAACACTCAGGCACTGACTAAGCATTCCAGCCAGATGAGTTATTGCATAGGTTAGTGTGTCTTGGAAGGTTCTCATACTTGCTAATTTAAAACAAACAAACAACAACGACCAGAAAAAAAAAAAAAGCATCTCAGAGCAATGAATATTGAGACTGGCAACTCACAAAGACTTGAAATATTTTAGTTGTACCTTAAAAATGAACTGAAGAAAGATTAGGGACTAGTTTGGCAGAAACCTGCGACACTGGCCTCCAAAGGGCATTTCTGTACCTGGGCATTTCTACCTTAGAAAACAACACTTCCCATCGTATAACACTTCAGCTCACACATCTACATGTGTTCCCGTCTCCGGAGAGCAGGTGTCATTTCCGAGGGGACCTGAGGTAATTCGCTTCTCTCTGGCCTCATTTTCCTTCTTCCTTCAACCCTCTCCTCTGCTGCCTTGGGTTTGGATTCTTCCTAATATTTTCCTTTCTCTCTTGTTCATTTTGCTGTTTCTCGGTTTCTGCTTTAACAGCTCTCTTAGCTTTTGCTCAGCCTCAGACAGATCTTTTCAGGGTTAACGAGAGTCCAAGATGTGGCACATCCTGTTCTGCTCCAACTAGACTTGTGTAGTGTGTTCTGAAACATCAAAATATTTATCTTTCCAAGTGAGTTAGGCAGACCTTCCATGGGAAGCCCTTTGTTTCTAGACAGATTCTCAAACAGTGAGTGGATTTGTGCATTGAAAGCCATTGTTGCATGGGGTAGGTCATCTACCTGTCTAGCCTGGATGAGTCAGCTAGCAGAAGCTGTGAAATCTAAAGTTCAAGGTAAGTGGAGGTTTCTTAGGGCTTCATTGTGCCCTATCTCTCCAGATTCACACTGGAAGTCCTGACTACCTCAGAATAGGACCTCACTTGGAGACATGACCTGAGATGAGGCAAACAAGTTACACAACATTAAAATGAAGCTTAAAATGATGGGTATCTTTCTCTACAGGGGAGATTAAGGACAGCTACATAGAGAGGGAAGATTGACCACATGAAGGTGACAGGGAGGGAATGATGGCCCCTGCCAGCCAAGGAAGGAGGCCTGGAGCAGATCTTTACCTCGCAGCTCTCAGAAGGATTCTATCTACATTCTGATCTCTGGCTCCTGGCCTTCAACCCGGAAGGAAAATGTTATTCTGTTATTAAGTGACACAGCTTATAGTACAGCATCACAGCCCTAGGAATCTAGTGAAGGAGCACCAGGGCTCAGCAGACAGTGTCTACCCTGTCACAGAGCTGTCTTAAGAATGAAATGGCCTAAGAAAACCAACAAACTTCAGAAATAAGGCTGTGATGGAGATGAAAGAGATTGGTGCTTGTTTCCAGAAAAACTCAGGTGTATAAGAGCCACCTGAAAAGGAAGGCTCCCTTCAGACTGTAAGAAAGGCAGCCAAGCCCAGGCTGCACAGAATGCAGAGACTTAGGGATGGAAGTGTATCTTGAGCAGCAGCAAAACAGCAGAGTCCCCACAGCTCAAAGACGGAAGAAGGGATTACATGCTAAGTTGGACAGAGGTGGACTGGGACCAATTGGAATGTGCCCCGCCTTTCCTGGGTCTGTATGGAGCTTGACATACTTGGCTCTGTCAAGGACTGGGTTTATCCCACAGAGTTTGGAATATGTGCCAGGGTCACCCAATGCCCCAAATGGCAGTCATGGCTGGCAAGATAAGTTAGTGGGTGAAGGCACTTGCCACCACACCTGAGAAGCAGAGTTCAATCTCCAGGACTCACAAGGTAGAAAGAAAGAAGCAACTCCCTAAAGTTGACTTCTCAACTCCACATGGGTGCCATGCCATGCATGTGCATACACACACACACACACACACACACACACACACACACACACACTCATCACCACATAAATAAACTAGAAATGTAATTTTGAAATGGCAATCATAACCAAGATGTGTATGGTTGGCTCAAGGTAGGTGCATACTGTGCTAACAGAGTGCTCTTTGATGCCATACTCAAAGTTCCTGCATTTAAAATGGCTTCTCTTCAGAAGGTGTACCCGAATCCCTTTCCACGGCTTGTTCTTTCTCTACACAGCATTTATCGCCCTCCATGGTCTCTACTGTTTGTTATTTGTCTCTTTCCACTAGAAGGGAAGAAGCTCAGTGAGGTCAAGGCTTGGGGTTTTGTTCACCGCTGTCTCCTCAGCACTTGCTGGCCCGGGAGGCTCCTCACTGGTCCGTGCTGAGTTCTGGTCTCATCTTCTCACTTCCTCAGGCCACACCTACCGATCCTCTGGAACCTAGACCTGCATATAAACACACAGATAGGATTGTGGCACGATGGACAACATGTACTCTGAGAACTAGTAGTTAAGAGTGGGATGAAAGAACCTGTATTTGCCAATGGCCAGCTGTCATTTGGTAAATTGCAGCCAATTGAGACCAATGGAGGTGAATTTTTTTCTTATTCTGAGAACAAATAGAAAGATACAAATGTGTCACAATTTCTCCTCCCAAGAATGTGCTTCCTTTACATCCAATATAAACGTGGAGCATCTTCTCATCTTTACCAAGCAAAACACCCACAAGATACACAAGGAACACAAAATGCATGCAGTCTAGGGAATTAACTTGCACACTGTTTCCTGGAGAGATACACATCTTCTCCCAAAGGAACCTCCCAGGCCTCTCTGCCCTAGTTTAGACCTCCTCTTCCATTCTTTTACAAGAACATTTCCATCACTCTACTGAGCACACTGCATTTCCATAGTGCTTGTTTCCTCTCTGGCTTTCTCTCTTGTTCTCTCTCTCATCTCCCCTTCCTCTCTCCCTTCCTCCCTTCCTTCTTCCCTCCCTCTCTTCCTTCTTTTTCTTTGTGGTATTGGAGACTGAACCCAGGGCCTCACGTATGCTAGACAAGTGACCTACACCTCCAGCCCCTGTTTTTCTTCACTATAACAAAATGCCTGAGGCTGGGTAATTCTATAAAGAAAAAGATGCCTGTTTATCTCAGAGTACTGGAGGCTCAAGAGCATGGTGCCCACATCAGCTCAGCTCTGTAAGGTCCTCAGCAGGAATGCATCACAACAGTGAGTAGGTGGTGGAAGAAACAGATCATAGGATAAGGCATGAAGCCAGAGAATGTTCCAGGGTCAAGTTTGGACTTTCATAAGAACTCTCTCTGGCAAGAAAGCTACTAACTAAATGGACTCCACAAGAAACAGCAATCCTTCCAGGAAGCATAACCACAGTGACTTCAGGACTAGGCTCCACCTCTTGAAGGTCTCACAACTTCTTACACTGTTACATGGGTACCAAGCTTTAAACACACACACCTTTGATGGACAAACCACAGTAACCAGTAAGTTGGGAGCAAGTGAAGGGCATGGATCAAATGTGGCTCACTGTGTGGTACTGACCTTATTATGTAGGTCCAGCTCAAGAGCTGGAATAGCCAACCATGAGTATGTTAAAGGAAGCCTTACTGCATGCAGGTCCTTGGAACAGGACAGTGGACCAACTTGATGTGATATCAATAAATCAGAGCAGAGATGTGCAAAGCCTCTTTACAGATGAAAATGAAGGTCTCCTGGACATGCAGAGTGGGATTGTCACCTGACACACATGTGGACACCTAGGACTGTGATGTGGCATGGCAACTGTCAATTCAAAACCTTGGTAGGAAATGGGGGACTGAGACCCTCAGAATGCAAAGTGGCTGGACTTGGGACACAGGTATCAGACCTTCCTGGGAACAGACTGATGGCAATAAAACCCTAAAGGTGGGGGAAAGGCCCTCTGGGTAATGGAAATGCTATGAGGCAGGTATTATGGATGTGGGGTTCAAATACAATAGGTGGATTCAGCCTGAGCCTTTCTCTGCCCCCTGAAGCATGGTGGTGTTTACGTTTTAAAGAGAATAAAGTACAGGAGAGACAAAGATGTGGATGTCTCTCTTCTGAGGGAAGAAGTAAGGCTCTCTAGTTGATGCTTCCCATGTGGAAAGAATGAGGACAGGCTCTGCTTGCTGGCCGGAGCAACAAGCCTATGGTTTCATAATCCTGGGTGGGTGAGGGGCAACAGATGGCATCCTGCCTGTTCATTCACTCATTCATTGAGACGTTTCTGAGCCAAACACTAGATCCTGAAGATACAAAAGTTCACAGTCAATCCAACTAAAACCATAACATCCTGGATCTGTGTAATCTATAATGCAGTTGGAAAAAGTGCTCTCTGGTAGCCTCCCTGGGCAGGAAGTGGTCAGGGAAGACACCTCGCATGGCCATGGCAAAGCTGGCCAAGCCGAACTGAAGACAAGAAAGAGGATAGAACTCCAGTCCATTGGGGACAGTCTGGAACTACAATAACAGGGTTATTGCTGGGAATGTTGACAGAGACTATTAGAGCAGAAAAATGGCCCCAATTAGGCTACAGGCACAGCCATAGTAATCAGTTGGCTGAAGTTGTCATTGAGCTACACAAGGGGAGTCTTCACTAGACACCTTCTGAGATGCCTGCAGAGCATGAGATTTGCTGCCTGGGTGCTTAGACCACACCTCTCTGGATTATGGATCACTGCCCTCCAGAAGCAGAAAGATGAGCCCAGCCTGAGCCACAACACCTGGTTTTAAAAATACAAAGTTTACTAGCCAGACACAGTGGCACATGCCTTTAATCTCAGCGCGTGGGAGGCAGAGGCAGGCAGACCTCTGTGAGTTTGATGCCAGCCTGGGCTACAGAGCAAGTTCTAGGACAGCAAGAGCTACAGAGAAACCTTGTCTCTGATAAACAAACAAAAGTATAATATCTCTCCAGGAAACAGTGTGCAAGTTAATTCCCTAGACTGCATGCATTTTGTGTTCCTTGTGTATCTTGTGGGTGTTTTGCATGGTAAAGATGAGAAGATGCTCCACGTTTATATTGGATGTAAAGGAAGCACATTCTTGGGAGGAGAAATTGTGACACATTTGTATCTTTCTATTTGTTCTCAGAATAAGAAAAAAATTCACCTCCATTGGTCTCAATTGGCTGCAATTTACCAAATGACAGCTGACCATTGGCAAATACAGGTTCTTTCATCCCACTCTTAACTACTAGTTCTCAGAGTACATGTTGTCCATCATGCCACAATCCTATCTCTCTGTATGTTTATATGCAGGTCATAGAATGGCTACCAGAGTCTTAAAGAAGCTACAGCAGAGGTCAAGTCCAAGAGGCCTTCCTGGCAGAGCAGAAGCTGACACAGGTGCTGAATTACTGCTGTGTGGAGGGAAGAGAGTAAGAAGCCAGCTGCTGGAGGGTCGCTGAGCTGAGCTGCAAAGGCTCAGCACTTGTGGTGGCAAGGTACAAGACCAAGTTTGGACAAATAGATGGTAATTTGAGTGGACTGCATCAAGCAATGGGGACTAAACAGACTTGAAGCCTAGGGGACAATCAGGAATTCTTTGCTGATCCCTTCACACACACACACACACACACACACACACACACACACACACACACACACACACCAGGTGGTCAGGTAACAGTTCGAAAGAGCTATCATCATCACAGTATTAGGTATCTTTCTTCTCTTGGGGCCCAGAGGAGGGTATTGTGCCCTTTACTGCTCTGGTGTGTTTGATAGGTTCTTGGGCCTATATTCTCATCTGGTTTTAATATACCCATGTGCTCATGTGTCCCAAGTCTATTTTCATAAATTTATAGTTGGCTCTGTTCTACTTTTATGCATCAGTTATTTATTAGTCAGTGCTCATGAGTGGTACAGGACAGGTGGTCGTGTCTCCATGCACATGTACACTCAAAATGGAATCAAATGCTTCTCATAAAACGGAGTCTGCCAGGACAAAGTGCAGCCTGAAAGCATTGTTTCACCAACAAGAAATAAGCCAGAGTAAGTCAAAGCCTGATCTGTAGAAAGGTGTCCAGCTTTGTCCAAGCCATTGTATGTTTTCCGTTCATTAGAAGTTTGTTGTAGGGCCCTCTGTCCAGCACTGTGAAGCAAGTCTTTCTCTGTCCTGCCAGCCAGCTCCCAAATCACAACACAGAAACTCATTATTAATTATGAAAGCTTGGCCCATAGCTTAGGCTTGTTTCTAACTAGCTCTTATAACTTAAATTAACCCATTTTTATTAATTTATTTCTGCCTTGTGGCTTTATTGCTCCATCTCTGTAGTGCCCATCCTGTTTGCTCTTTGTCTCTTGGCCTCTCCACCCTTCTTCTTCTGAGCATCCTTTGTGCCTGGAAATCCTGTCTAGCTATTCGCCATTCAGCTTTTTATTAAACTAATCAGAATTATACATCCTCACAATGTACAAAAAGATTATTGCACAACAGCACTGTGCTGGGTTCCAGGGTGACGGAGCAAGATAAAAAGCAAGGGCAGGTAACAGAGAACACTACAGCTGGCCCTGTTTAGGCTTCTGTCTGGTAGAAGTGTTGAAGGTTAGGATCCCCTGATCTAAGAAGATGGCTGGAGGCAAGAAGTCTCCCCCTCCCCCCCACCCAACAGTGTTCTTAAGAACAGCACTTGTGTGGAACTGAGGGAAGATGGGCTAGGCAGAGGGGGAGGTTGAACTGTGATATATGAAGTTCTCAGCAGTGTCTATGGGCCACTGTGAAGCTGAGATGGCCTGAGTAATATATTTTTGTACTTATTACCTTTTAAAATATTTTTATTTATATTTTGAGAATTTATTACATAGATACAGAATATTTTTTATCATATCTCCCTCATTCCCTCAATTTCCTTCTTTCAATTCCCTCTGAAGATGCCTGCATACAGCCTTTCAACTTCATCTCCTTTTAAATTTATTCATATTTTTATATATCTCACTGAGTCCAGTCAGTGTTTTTCATGTGTTAGTGGATGTGATGGAGCCATCCACTGGAACATGGGCAAGCTTCCTGTGGCCATACCCCCCCACACACACACACACACAAAGATTCTCCCTTCCCCAGTAAATGCTCATAGCCTCAGATAGGGTAGGACTACATGATCTCCTCACCCACCCACGGTAGACTCTTCACTGGCTTGATCCTATGGTAGTCTTGTCCCGGGAAGCCAAGTGCTGTGAGGTCATGAGTGCACAAATCATGTGTATCCAGAAGACAGCATTGAGGCATTCCCCTCCTGAGCTCACGTTTTGTACCTCTCTTCTGCAATGCTCCCTGAGTCTTGAGGGTGGGAGCTGATATACAGATATTCCATTTAGGGTTGAGCCCTCAACAGACACTTATTCTCAGAACTCTGCTTATGAGTCTCTGAATTAACTGCAAGAAGAAGCTTCTCTGACCAAGAATGAAAGCAGCACAGGTCTATAACGTGTATAAACCTCAACAAGGTATTTGATAACATGATCATTTAGCAACATAATAATAGTGGGCTCCATCCTGGGGCCTGTGGTCGTCTCATCCATAGGCCTGCCTTCTCTCCTGTGGACAGGCCTCAGGTCTGATTTGGAGGTGGTTGTATACCTTCCTGTTGCACTAGTGGGCACATCGTGCCTGGCAGGTAGGTACTGCAACATGCACAGTCCATCTGAGTTAAAACCATCGATGTCTTTTCTGCCCTGGTGGCCTCAATAGCATGCTCGGGCACCCCAAATGCTAGCCAGCAGGGATGAAGTTTCTCACTCAGTTTGAGACTGATTTCGCTATGTCCTGCCACCAAAGTGTGTGGTGTCTTTACCAGGATTTTAGTTGTAGGTATAGTAGGTAACCAAAAACAATGTCAATAACTTGTGTTGTTCTGGGGACTTCTGAGGCCTCCTTGACCAACATCTCATAAAGAGGTATCCTAGGATTGGTACTGAGATTTTTCATTCACCAAGCCATGTCTTCTAGAAGCAGCATTGTCCACCCATGCAAAGTACCTTCATTTAAACTCAATTTTATTTTTTAAGATTAGTTTTACCTACCTACCTACCTATCTATCTATTGGGACAGGGTCCCATTACATAGACCTGGCTGTCCTAGAACTATGTAGACAAAGCTGGCCTGGAACTCACAGAGATCTGTCTGACTCTGCCTCCTGAGTGCTGTGATTAAAGGTGAGTGCTACCATACACAGCTGCCAAACTTATTTTTTATTATATTTTTAATTGGCTTACAAATTATTCAGTCCCCATAGGCTTTATTAAAAAAAATACATCCTTAGTTTTGGTTAACCCACTCCTTCCCCCTTCCCCCTCTTCATCATCCCCATCCTCACTCAAACCTATAACCTCCAGTTTTCTCCCTTTCTTTCATATCATGCTCCACTCTCCCCTCCGTGTAAGTTTATGTGTGTGTGTGTGTGTGTGTGTGTGTGTGTGTGTGTATATGTGTGTGTGTGTGTGTGTATGTATATATATGTGTGTGTGTGTGTGTGTGTGTGTGTGTGTGTGTATAGGTTTTATCTTATGTTTATGTGTACTGATGTTTAACCTCCTGTATGAATGTCTGTGCCTTGGAGGCCAGAAGAGGGCATCAGATGCCCTGGGTCTGAAGTTGACAGATAATCGTGCCACTACTGAGTGTTGGGATTTGAACCTATGTCCTCTAGAAGAGAAGCAAGTGCTCTTAACCACTGAGCTGTCTCTTTGGTCCCCAGTTATATTTTTAACTGAGCATAAGATAGAAGGTTTCCATATGGCTTTTCATACACCTTCCATTTTGGTTATCCCTACTGTGATAGATTTGAATAAGAGTGGTCCCCATAAGCTCATATGTTTGAATGCTTAGTCATCAGAGAGTGGCACAATTTAAGAAGTTTTAGGAGGTGTGGCCTTATTGGAGGAAGTGTGTCACAGGGGTGAGGTGTGTGTGGGGGGAGGTAGAACTTTGAGGTTTCAAAAGCTGAAGCCAGGCCCAGTGTTGCTCTCTCTTTCTGCTGCCTGTAGATCCCAATGCATAGCTCTCAGCAACTTCTCCAGCACCATGTCTGTCTGCATGCTACCATGCTTCTCACCAGGATGATAACAGACTACACCTCAGACACTATATGCAAGCCACAATCCTTTCTCTTACAAGAGTTCCCATGGTTATGGTGTCTCTTCACAGCAATAGAACATGACTAAGACACCTACCCTTTCCACCCTTGTTTCATCCATCCTGCTAAACCCTCTGTATTCTCCCTCTTGGCATTTTTAAAACGTGTGTTCTACTGTCTCCCTCCCTTTACACCCACAATGTATCCTTTCTAGTTTTTCACAGGTGCTCCAAGTTAAAAGCACAAAACAAAGAATTTGAAGCTAGCATCCACATTTGATAGAGAACAGGTGGTATTTGTCTTTCTGAGCCTGGGTTACCCCACTCACTATAATTTGTTTTTCTAGTTTCATCTACTTTCCTACAAATTTGCTTTCATTTTTCGTTACAGCTAAATAAAACTACACTGTGTACCCATCCCTCAGTTGATGGGCATCAAGGTTGATTGTCCTGTTGTAAATAGAGTAGCTACGAACATGGGTGTGCAAGTGTCTGTAGAAGGACATAAAGACCCTTGGGTATGAGCAGGAATGTGATAGGTGGGTTGTGGTTCCATTTCTAGCTATTTGAGGATTTTCAGACTGATTTCCCAGTGGTCACATCATTTTTACACTCCCACCAACAGTGTATAGACTCCCTCATCTCTCACACCCACACCAGCATTTTTTTGTCACTTGTATTCTTGGTGAATATCCTGTGTGAGGTGAGACAGACTCTAAATGTAGTGTTAATCTAAATTTCTGTGGTAGCTTGCTACTCCCACAGCTGTGACACCTGTGTAGTTGTAACAAGTATGCCGCTGCGCTGGGGCCCAGCAGCTGAAGGGTTGAGGTTGGAGCTTCCCGGAGCATGGCCTCAAGTGGTTCCCCCACAATCAACAATCGTCATGCAGCCTGAGGATCCCAGGAAGCCCTGGAGAATGAAATGGCCTTGACGACAGTCCTTGTTGGCACTAATCATGATCTTTCTCTGTATGTCTTATCTGTGTCTTCTCCAGTTAACAGCACGACCAGTACAGGTCAGCACCAACATGACTGACCCAGGTCACCTGTACCCGGAGCACCTCCATTTATCAGACCAGTGTATAAAGAAGCTCAAAAGACTTCCTCAAATACATCTCTGGGGTCATTCCTGTTTAGAGTAGAGCAGTGCGAGCTCTTGTCAGAAACAGCCAGAGAGCCCAAAAATGAAAGTAAAAATAAAAATGTTACGAGGGAATAAACATAGCGTGCCAGACCCTTCTAGAGAGAAAGAGTTAGAGAAAATTCCCCAACACACACTTCCCGGGGGGTATACACAGTACTTCTTAGGAGGGAGCTGGAGGACAGCCCCTAGGTGGACCCCCGAAGGTGGAAGTTACCTAGAGCCGCTCCCATATACAGGAAGTTATGATGAAGTTGGGAACAGATGGGTAAATTATAAAGAACGGCTTAGAAAGCAAATGGGCATATGATAACAAAATATAACCCAGGCTGGCAAGAGTTTGGCTCCCCACAGATGTGGTCACTGGCGCGAGACAGATTTCACAAAATTCTGAGATCATGCCCTCAGACAATAGCCACAATGTACTCCCGCTGCAGAAGTGATACACAAAAATAGATATGGATGTCTCTTGTTATTGTTTCTTGCTGACTCTGAGTAATTGTAAAAAATAATGACCTGATGTAACCCCCTGCCAAGTTCCTTGATTGTAAAAGTATATAAGCATTGCCTATACAGAAATAAAATTGCAGCAGCACATCAACACATGTGTCTGTCTGTCATTCTCCTCGCCGATTCCTGACTTCTCCTTGAGCCTTCTCCCTGGTTTTCCCGCAGTGGTGGTCTCCCTCTGGGTGGTCTGCGGCAGGTGGCGCCCGAACAGGGACTTGAAGGACAGGTAATCTTTTCCCCCCTTTTTCTTTCCTCTTCAGAAGTCAGGTACGGTTCTTACCAGGGAGCTGCAGTCCCGCCGGTAAAGGATCACCGGTTAAGTGTAAGTAATCAAGGAGCCATGGGGCATGCATTGACTAAGAATGAGAAAATGCTGGTAATTATGATACAGCGTATGTTAACTAAATCAGGGTTTCAGACATCAGTTGCAGATGTGCAGCAATTTATTGCCTTCTTAAAGAAGACCAGCCCTTCATTCGTTGAGGAGGGATCATTGTCTGTGGATGAATGGAAGAGAGTGGGGAAAGAGATGCGTAAATATATACAGGTTAATGGCGAGAAAACTCTGCCTCCCCAAGCATTTCAATTATGGTTCCATTTAAGGGACCTCTTATCAGATACAACCCCATTTCAAGGACTTTGTAGGGAGACTGCCTCTGACCCAGGGGAATCCCCCATTTATGATGAAGTGGGTCCAGAGAACGGGGAAGAGGAACAGCTTATGCCACTCACTGCCTCTGCTCCCCCCGTGCTGTATAGTACCAGGAAAATAAAGGAAAATGATGATGATTGGGGTCTTGATGATCAACAAGCAGAACAGGAATGGGAGGATGACTATAGAGATCATTCTGACAATCCTCGATCTCTTAAGGTAATTGGTGCTGCAGTCGGTCAGCGGCCCATGCCAAAGCCAAGAAATCACCCCCCTTTGCCTCCTGTTGGCTTCCAAGGAGCCATGGCCGAGGCTCGCAGGACCGGTGATGCCTCCTTTGGAATTTTCCCTGTCACAGAACTATGGGATGATGAGGGACCTGTATGGGAGCCTCTCCCCTTGAAGGTCTTGAAAGAATTACAATCTGCTGTAAAGAATGTTGATGCTTCTGCTCCTTATACGCTGCAGATTGTGGATATGGTTGCCAGTTCTTGGTTGACACCTTATGACTGGATGCAAACTGCAAAGGCCACTCTCAGTCCTGGAGACTATATTCTCTAGAGGACTGAATATGAAGACAAAAGTAGGGAGTCAATGGTACAATCACTTAAGAAACGTGGGCCCAAGCCCACTACGGCAATGCTTATGGGGACAGAGGATTACGCCACCCCACAATCACAGACAAAGATACCTAGAGATATCTTACAATTGATAACAACTAACGCCGTACAATCATGGCAAAAAATTCCCCCTCAGGAAACCAAGGGAGGAGCATTGGCTAATATTAAACAAGGTACTAAAGAATCCTACCAGGATTTTATAGCTAGGCTTGAGGAAGCTGTCTCTAGAATGCTCCCCCCCTCAGAGGGGACGAGTATTCTATTGAAACAGTTAGCATGGGAAAATGCCAATGCTCTATGTCAAGATCTGATTAGATCAATAAGAAAAACTGGAACCCTCCAAGACTACATAAAAGCATGTCAGGATGCCTCACCGGTTGTAATGCAAGGAATGGCCTACGCCGCAGCCATGAAAGGACAAAAATTTAGCGCCTATATCAAACGAACATATGGGAATGGCAGGAAAACTGCCCAATCTCCAACTTGCTTTCAATGTGGAAAGGAAGGACATATGCAAAAAGAGTACAGACAGGGAAACAGAGCCAGACCTAAAAAGGGGGCTCCTGGCCTATGCCCTCGCTACAAGAAAGAAAAACATTAGAGAAACGAATGTAAATCAAAGTTCCATAAGGATGGAACGCCCCTAGGAAAAGGGGGCTCTGATGATGAACAGAAAGAGACAAAAAACTAAGTCAGGGGTGTTCTCCTAACCCCACAACAAAGGGAGAGGAGAGGAGGCAACAAGCACCTCACTCAGGGCTAGACCCTGAGGCTCCAGAGTTCACTGTTCATGATTTGCCTAGAGCAACTCCAGAAAGTACAGGCTTGGATCTTGCTAGCACTAAGGACATGATACTGTCCAGATGGGATGGAATAGCTTTAGTTCCTACCAATGTAAGGGGCACTCTGCTGCCACAAACTGTGGGACTAGTCATTGGACGAAGTTCCAATTATCAAAAGAACTTTGAGGTTCTTCCAGATGTAATTGATACAGATACAAAAAATACTATTAAAGTTATGGTAAGGCCATCAACAAAAACCATACAGATTCACAAAGGACAGAGGTTGGCTCAGCTGGTCCTCTTACCTTTTGTTAAATTACCCAATCCTGTCATAAAGGATGCCCGGGGGCAAGGACAATTTGGGTCCACTAAAGGAATGTTCATGGTACAGGATCTTGGAGAGAGACCCTTTAAATGCATCTTGATTAATGGACGAAAATTTCGGGGTCTAATGGACACAGGTACAGACAGGACTTGTATAGCTGCTTCAGAATGGCCTAGTAATTGGCCCATTCACAAAACAGGGTCCTCCTTGTTGGGACTTGGCTCTGCTTCAGGGGTTATGCAGAGCACTGCATTATTAAAATAAAAAAATGAAGATAAAGAAGGCTTAATACAGCCTTATGTGCTCCCGTCTCTCCCATTCACTTTGTGGGGGAGAGACATGCTTGATTCCATGGATATTAAACTAATGACATCAGATCAAATTAGTTATCAAAATTTTTCATAGGGGCCACTACAGAACATCTGTATGCAGACAAAATAAAATGGCTTACTCAGGAGCCTGTATGGATGAGTCAATGGCCCCTAACAACAGAAAAGATACAGGCTCTGAAACAACTAATACAAGACCAATTACAAAAAGGACATATAATAAAATCTAACAGCCCATGGAATACCCCTGTCTTTGTTATCAAGAAAAAATCAGGAAAATGGAGACTGTTACAGGACCTTAGGGCCATCAATGCAATGATGAAGGATATGGGGCCATTGCAACCTGGCCTGCCCTCTCCTGTGGCTGTGCCTCAAGGATGGCATATAATTGTCATAGACTTACAAGACTGTTTTTTTACCATCAAACTTAACCCCTCAGACAGTGAATATTTTGCCTTTAGTGTTCCCTCAGAGAATTTTAAGCAGCCTTTCAAAAGATATCAATGGGTAACATTGCCTCAGGGAATGAAAAATTCTCCTACATTGTGCCAAAAATTTGTAGATCTAGCTTTACAAAAAATAAGACAAAAATATCCTGATTTATATCTCATTCACTATATGGATGACATACTTCTGGCCCATAAAGAAAAAACTCAGTTGGAACACATATTAGAAGAGACCATAGAGGCACTAACCCTGTATGGATTAATGATAGCCCCTGACAAGATACAGAAAGACAGGCCTCTAAATTATTTAGGACAAATAATTAAGAAAGATTATATTACCTCTCAAAAGGTCTCCATCAAAAGGGATAAATTAAAGACTTTAAATAATTTTCAGAAATTATTAGATGATATTAACTGGCTTAGACCTTATTTAAAAATTACCACTGATATGTTGAGCCCTCTATATTCAACTTTACATGATGATTCTAATCCAAAATCCAAACATGAGTTGACAAAAGAAACTATTAAGGCCTTACAATTGATAGAACAGGCTTTAACTACAGCTAAGGTTAAACAAGTAAATTATACAGAGCCATGGTCTTTGATACTTTTTACAACTTCTTATACACCCACTGCTTGCCTGTGGCAAGATGGAATGATGGAATGGTTACATTTACCACATACTCAAGCTAAGATGTTGGCTGATTATCCTTATTTATGCTCCATATTAATATGTAAAGGCCGCAATCGGTCAAAAGAATTGTTTGGAAAGGAACCACATAAGCTTATTATTCCATATAATAAAACACAATTAGAACATTTATATCAATTCAATAAAGATTGGATTTTGGCACTACAGAATTTTACAGGTCAGATATTGTTTCATTATCCTAGACACCCTATAATAGAATTTACAAGAAATATGGAATTGATATTTCCTGTCTGGTTCTCTCATAGCCCCTTAGATCATGCTGTAAATATTTTTACAGACGGTTCCTCTTCAGGAAGAGCTATGGTTTTTACCCAGACACATGGCCTATGGATAGAGGAAGGAGAGAAAACTTCTACACAACAAGCAATAATTAGAACAACTATTTTGGCCTTTAAAAAGTTCTCTCAAGAGTTTAACCTTTTTACAGATTCTAAATATGTAGCTAACTTGTTTCCAGCACTGGAAACTGCCCTTTTGTCAGGAAAGTCCCCCGATTTAACTGCGGGGCGAGGGTACGCTTATGTTTTCCCACAGGATGCCGACTCCCCCATCTGGATCCCAGATCGCCTTATCCGACCTGCAAAGGGAAAAGAGAAGGCGCAAGCGCCGCTAGAAAAAACAACAGAGGAAACTGATGACAGACATAAAAAAGATGAAGCTCAATGGCGAGAAACCGAAAGTGACTTGGTCACAGATTCGGCTTCTGACTCAGAACACAAAGAAACTTTTAATTGAACAGGGGAAACCCCTTACAGCTTCTTTTTATTTCCTTGCCTTTCTAGCTTTAATTTCCACCCCACTGCCAATCACTCAGAAAATTTCCTACTGGACATATGTCCCTAATCCCCCAATTATTCAGCCCATAGGATGGTTAGATCGGGAGCCTATCAAGGTGTTAACCAATGACTCAGTCAGATTGGGTGGAGCACAGGATTCTGACGCTCGTAACAGCTCCTCCTCCTTAATAAATTTTGAGGGCAGAGCAGATTCGCTCCCAATCTGCCTGACGCTGCAGGGGAAGGTGCCTTACGGCTGCTTTCCAACATCTTACAGGACCTTCCTGACTGACAGCCCAGACAGAGCAAACACTGATAAAAGATGGGTATGGGAGCTCCAGATACAGACTTTAGGGAATCAATTGTATAAGGATAATTTTACTCAAGTCAATCTCATTCCTATCACCCCCTGTATTCAAAAGTACCGGGATAAAGATCAATTTTGGGATTCTTCTCTGTCCAAATTCCCAACATGGTTGACTTGCGGTTTTCCAAATGCAGCTGCAAGATATAAACCACAGGGGTCGTCAGGATCCCTCAGGATATGGGATTACTCTAATTCTAATGATAAGGAGGACACTTATAAGAATTATCTAAATACTCATAAGGAGAAATTTCATAATTATGTTTTTGAAAGACATGGAGAGCCTCTTAGGAGATGGTTCTCTCCAGGCTTTGTAAAACCTACATGGTTTGCAAAACAAGGCAACATTACTAGGAGACATTCTGGTTTGTTTAGGCTTGTTGCAGCCTCCAACATGATGCTAGAAAAAAAAAACCTAACCATACTCAATCAGAGGCCATTGGCCTTAGAGCCTGCATGTCTTACCCTAATGCTATGCTCTTAGCACAATCTTCCTTTATTAATATTACCCAGGATGGTAATTCTTTTCAGATAATATGTAATTCTTGTAAATTGACTAATTGTATCACTTCCGCGGAGCCAAAAGATCTAGGGACGGTTCTCATAGTCCGGCGACCTCCATTTGTCATATTGCCTATAGAATTGGGCCCTAAACCTTAATATGACAATTCGGCCTTACAAGTTTTAAATACTTTAAAAAATTTAATTCGTCCAAAACGGTTTGTTGCTGCTTTGATTCTAAATATTACTGCTCTAATTTCGATTATTACTACCTTTGCTGTTGCAACAACCACATTAGTTCAGGAAATTCATACAGCTCATTATGTCAATACTCTTAATAAAAATATTACTATGGCTTTACTTGAGCAAGAAGCTATAGATAAAAAATTAGAGTCTAAGATCAATGTTTTGGAAGAAATGGTTTTGGCCCTAGGACAGGACATTTCCAACCTCAAAACCACGATGTCTGCTCGCTGCCATGGTAACTTCAAATCCATCTGTGTTACCCCATTGCCTTATAATGCTTCCCAGCCTTGGGAGAAGGTTAAGGCTCATTTACAGGGAATCTGGCATGATACGGATATTACCCATGATCTGGCCTCTTTACAGAAAGATATTTCGGCTATGAGTCAGGCTCATTTGCAAATAGGCAGATTACAAGATCTAGCTACAAAAATAAAAAAAAAAAATTAAAGATATGAACCCCATAGATTGGCTACAATATTTCATTTTTATTGAAATGCTCATTTTACTGGTAATGCTTGTTGTTTTTCTTTTTCCTTGTCTTATTAACTGTCTCTATACTTCTGTAAAGACAATACAACAGGACATGTTTGAGCTTCATTTTAAAAACAGAAAAGGAGGAACTGCTACTCCCACAGCTGTGACACCTGTGTAGTTGTAACAAGTATGCCGCTGCGCTGGGGCCCAGCAGCTGAAGGGTTGAGGTTGGAGCTTCCCGGAGCATGGCCTCAAGCGGTTCCCCCACAATCAACAATCGTCATGCAGCCTGAGGATCCCAGGAAGCCCTTGAGAACGAAATGGCCTTGACGACAGTCCTTGTTGGCACTAATCATGATCTTTCTCTGTATGTCTTATCTGTGTCTTCTCCAGTTAACAGCACGACCAGTACAGGTCAGCACCAACATGACTGACCCAGGTCACCTGTACCCGGAGCACCTCCATTTATCAGACCAATGTATAAGGAAGCTCAAAAGACTTCCTCAAATACATCTCTGGGGTCATTCCTGTTTAGAGTAGAGCAGCGCGAGCTCTTGTCAAAAACAGCCAGAGAGCCCAAAAATAAAAATAAAAATAAAAATGTTACGAGGGAATAAACATAGCATGCCAGACCCTTCTAGAGAAAAAGAGTTAGAGAAAATTCCCCAACACACACTTCCCGGGGGGTATACACAGTACTTCTTAGGAGAAAGCTGGAGGACAGCCCCTAGGTGGACCCCCAAAGATGAAAGTTACCTAGAGCCGCTCCCATATACAGGAAGTTATGATGAAGTTGGAAACAGATGGGTAAATTATAAAGAACGGCTTAGAAAACAAATGGGCATATGATAACAAAATATAACCCAGGCTGGCAAGAGTTTGGCTCCCCACAGATGTGGTCACTGGCGCGAGACAGATTTCACAAAATTCTGAGATCATGCCCTCAGACAATAGCCACAATGTACTCCTGCTACAGAAATGATACACAAAAATAGATATGGATGTCTCTTGTTATTGTTTCTTGCTAACTCTGAGTAATTGTAAAAAATAATGACCTGATGTAACCCCCTGCCAAGTTCCTTGATTATAAAAGTATATAAACATTGCCTATACAGAAATAAAATTACAGCAGCACATCAACACATGTGTCTGTCTGTCATTCTCCTCGCCGATTCCTGACTTCTCCTTGAGCCTTCTCCCTGGTTTTCCCGCAATGGTGGTCTCCCTCTGGATGGTCTGCGGCAGGAGCTCAGGATGTTAAATACCTTTTATTAAAAAGGTTTACTAGCCATTTGTATTTCTTCCTTTGAGAACTTTCTCTTCAGTTCCATTACTCATTTTATTCATTTATTTATTTAGTTTTTGGTTTTTGAGATAGGTTCTCTCTATGTAGCTTTGGCTGTCCTAGAACTCAATGTGTAAGCCAGAGTCTTGGACTCACAGAGATTCCCTTGCTTCTGAGTTCATTTTTAATTTGGGTGGTTTGTTTTCTTGGTGTTTATTTCTTGAGCTCTTCATTATATTCTAGACACTAATGCTCTGTTAGATGTTGTTTAGGGTTTTTATGCTGTGAAGAGACACCGTGACAAGAGCAACTCTTATGAAGGAAAACATTTAATTGGGGAGGCTTACAGTTTCAGAGGTTTAGTCCATTATTACCATGGGGAGGGGCAGGTGGCATGCAAGTAGACATGGTGCTGGAGCTGGAGCTGAGAGTTCTATATCTTGATCCCTAGGCAACAGGAAATGAATTGTATCACTGGGTATAGCTTGAGCACAGGAGACCTCAAAGTCCCCCCAGCAGTGGCACACTTCTTCCAACAAGACCACACCCACTCCAGCAAAGCCACTCCTCCTCATAATGCCACTTCCTATTAGCCTATGGGGTCAATTACATTCAAACTACCACAGATGTACAGCCGGTAAAGATTGTCTCCTATTCTGTGACCCGCCTCTTTACTTTATTAACATCATGAGATCCCATCTGTCAATTGTTCATCTTATTTCCTATGCCACTGGAGTCTTCTTTAGAAAGTCTGCCTGTGCCTGTAAGTTGTAGCACGTTCCTTACTTTTTCCTCTAGCAGTTTCAGGGTATCAGGTGTCATGTTGAGATCTTTGATCCATAAAAAAAAATTGGAGTTGAGTTTTGTGCAGGGTGGGAAATAAAGATCTGGTCTCACTTTTCTAGATGTTGAAATCCTGATTTCTCAGCAACATTTGTTATCGAGGTTGTCTTTTCTTCAATGTGTATTTTGGTGTCTTTGTTTTTAAAAAAAATCAGTTAGCTGTAGTTTCATGGACTTATATCTGGGTTTTCTGTTCCATTTATCCACGTGTCTGTGTTTGAGCCAATGCCATGCTGTTATTATTACTGTGGCTCTGTAGTACAGTTTGGAATCAGGCCAGGTAAGGTGGAATCTCCCATAGTACTCTTTCTCTTCAGGATTGCTTTGGCTTCTCTTGATCTTTTGTCTTTCTATATATATATTTTGACATGTTATTTTTTCATGTCTGTGAAGAATTACATTCAAGTTTTGATGAAGATTGCCTTGAATCTGAAGGTTGCTTTTTGTAGGGTGGCCATTTTCACAGGATTATTCTGATCCATGAGCATGGGAGCTCTTTCTATCTTCTGGTGTCTCCTTCAGTTTCTTTTTGCAGTCTTAATGTTATCATTGTAGTGGTCTTTAAATTCTTTGGTTAAATTTATATCCAAGTAGTGTAGTGTGTGTGTGTGTGTGTGTGTGTGTGTGTGTGTGTGTGTGTTGTGAATTGAATTGTTTCCCTGATTTCTTTCCCAGTCTGTATATCATAGATATATAGGAATATTCCTAATGTTTGTGGTTTAATTTTATATCCTTGTACTGTGCTGGAAAATGTGTATTGGCTCTAACAGGTTTTTGCTGGAGTCCTTAGGGTCTCATATACACAGAATCATGTCATCAGAAAATAGATGTGCTTTGACTTCTCATGTATCCTCCCCCATTTCTGTTGTCTCTAGCTAAGACTTCAAGCAATACTGAAGAGAAGTGGAGAGTGAACACCCTCATCTTGTTTTCAATTTGGCATGATGATGGCTATGGCTTTATTGTATATCATGTTGAGGTTCCCTCTATGCAAGTCTTTCCATGACTTTTATCATGAAAGGTTTTCTGGGTTGCATTCGAGGGCCCTTTCTGAGTCTATTGAGACAATTGTGTTATTTCTATCTCTGATCCATTCATGTGATCAATTACATTTATTGATGTATGTATATTGTGCATCTCTGAAATGAAGCTAATTTGGTCACGATAGATGATCTTTTTCATATGATCTTGAGTTAGATTTACAATTTTGATGAGAATTTTTGTATCTGTGCTCATTAGGAAATCGGTCTGTTAATGTGGGATACAGAAGTATGGGGCCAGGTCAGGTTTATTAAAGGATGAAAATCAATACAGCACACTTACAAATATAGAATGACGTTGCACCACTGCCTCTTCATTCCCAAGGGAGAGCTGGAGACCAAACTGCAAGCCATACTTCTCTGCTGCTTGCTGCCTGCTCTGATCAGCCCAAGAGAATGCCCGACCCTGCCCCCCTGGTTCTTAATGAGTCACATATCTTTAGAGAAGACCACATCCATTGGGCCAAACCACTCCATTCAAATTGCCATTGGACTGAATGGCAGAATTCCCACAATATTTCCCCCTTTTTGTCTAAAATGAAAAGGAAGGTTCCTAACATAATAAAAACTATATACATTAAGAACAAGTATCAAGTAAGAAATAAATCCGTGTTGGGGATTTAGCTCAGTGGTAGAGCACTTGCCTAGCAAGCACAAGGCCCTGGGTTAGATCCTCAGCCCAAAAAATAAAAAAAAAAAGAAAAAAAAAAAAAAAAAAAAGAAAAGAAAGAAAGAAATCCAAAATACTTCCTTCCTTCCTAAGTGAGCATTGTTCCCTGAGGAGAGGGGACATCTATTCATCTTCTCCATTGAACCAACTCCCATCCCAAAGTACACAGCAGGGTCCAACCAATTTCTTAGAGTCCAGGGTCTCTTTGGATAGTTGTGTCCCTCCTTAGATCTTTCTTGTTGATGTTTTTCCAAAAGTGTTTGGATTTGAGCACAGACTTGACTTGTCCGGCATTGATTTCACATGTGTCTATGCCATTCTTGCAGAAGGCAAAAGTGAGGTGCTGATGACGATTGCTTTTGAGGGAATTCAATATTGACTTTTTGTATCTCTGAATGTGATTCTCCATCAACATGCTGTTAATAATTAATACAGCAATATCCCATAAATATCTATAAATTGCTACCATACAAGGTTGCAGTAAGTTCTAAAGATAATATGTATCAAGTCCCTGACACATCAGTGATATTTATGAAACAGTGATTATTATTGACGCTATGAATTTGCTCCAACTCTGGAGTCAGAGAGCCTGGAGTTGAAGTTGTAGCCCTGGATGTGCAAGACTGAGTAACTCAGGTAAATTACAAGCCCTCAGTGTCATCATTTATAAATGGTAGAAGATGGTTCCCACCTCATATTGCTGTAAAGATGAGCTGTGATATCGCTTAGTGTTATCACTTGGCATTCTGCTCATCATAGTGATGATGAATAGGCTTTAGGATCACATTATTCTGGGTCCCTTACCATTACGCTGGTCCTGGATGTCACAAACTGTCTTCTTGCTAATGTTCTACACATCCTTTTATCCCTTCTGAGATATGTACACTTTTGAAATTAAGAAATCTGTTTGGAAGAATTCCATTGGATTCATTCCCTCTGAACCTCAGCACATCTATTTTGATTGATTTTCTTTTCCCTTAAGTTCTCTAGGTTGTGGTCTTTGCCATTATTCTAATTCAGGGCATTCTTGCTGCAAGCCTATTATACAGATGTAGCACATTCAGTGACTTGGAAGCTCTTTGTTCAATAACAGCCATGCCCTTGATTATGGTCATGATACTTAATTCACATCTGCGGTTTTTTTTTTTTTTTCTAAGAGTCCATTCCCTGCTCTTGAGCCACAGTTGGTATCAGGGACAGCCTACCTTCTTTACACTCACTTACCAGCACCTTTCCAGGGTCCTTGGTCTCCTCTCGTGTGACCTGTCTTGTCTTTGTTCTTTCTTCTGCTTGTGTTCCTCCCTTTTCTTTGTAGTTTCCCCTTATTTTTGAAGCTGTAATAACATGATTTAAATTTTGTATGATTTCTCACACTCGTTTCTAAAATAAGACTTATACTAGCTAGCAGAAATATCTAAATATATTATTTATATATAAATATACAATTATGTTTTTATAGCCCAGAGTTTGATTTCCCCCCGCCATTTTGCCTTGTTTTTGTTGTTGCTTTACAGACAGGGACTCAATTTTTAGGTCAGGCTGACCTTGAACTTGTGGCCCCTCTCTCTCCTGGTACTGGGATTACAAGTATGCCCAGTTTAGTTGAGTTTTCAGAAGTTATAGTTTGTTTCAAATATGCCAGGAGAGTTAACTATTTTCCATAGTAAATCCCTTCAAAAAAGATACTTGGTCACTAGTTTATGCTGATGCATAAAAGCATGAGAATGTTCGTGTATCCAATTTATAAGCTACTTGGAATTCTCTCTCTAGGAAGGGTTTATGAAGATCAGAACTATAGAGTCAAAAGTAGAAAGAAATGAAAGAACTTCCAGGTTTCTGGTCTGCTGGTCATAGTTTTTAAAATGGTAATGTAGGGGTTATGGGCGGAGTTTAAGTAGGAGAGTGCTTGCCTAGCATGTGTGAGATTCTAGGTTTGATCTCCAGCACCACACACCACACCATACACTGTAAAATGCATAGGTGAAAACATAGGGGTATGAAGAGTGGGCTCAGTGGTTGAGAACATTGACTGCTCTCCCAGAGGCTCCAGGTTCAATTCCCAGCACCCACATCAGGCAGCTCACAACTGTCTGCTGTAACTCCAACTCCAGGGGATGGCCCTAACCTCAGATACATGCACATATACAGACATACACAAATAAATAATAATAAAATATTTTTACAAAAGAAAATATAGGTGACCTTGAGATTGGTAAAGAATGTTTAGGCACAACATCAAAGCCATAATTTATTAAATAAATGATTGACAAGATGAGCTTTACTAAAATTAAAAACATCAGCTTTCATAAAGATATTATAAATGAGAAGACATTTGCAGAAAATATCTGAAAATATCTATAGAATTCATTTTTAACTAATGAGTTCTCTATATAGTTGTTCAAAGCATAGAAGGAATCTTCCAGTAAGAAAGTAACGCTGATTGGCAACAGAGCAGACGTCTGTGAATGTGATGGGCACAGTCCTTACTCACAAGAAAGAGCAGAAAGAGCAACGACAGTCGGCACTGTGGCTGCCATGGGAAACACCGTACCAGTACACTCATTCTGGATTTACTAGGTGTTACAAAGGAAATTTACCTTTAGTGGGTTTTAGTTAATGCCTCCCTCAAAGATTTCTTTGAAGCTATTGATAGTATGTATAAAAGATTATACCTTAATTTGGTTAGTTATTTATACATAGTATCATCTTGTGAAAGCAATGTTATTAAATAATAACTATCAAGTAAATAATTAAGTAATAAAGAGAAAAAAAGAGCAGAAGACCCGGTGCCAACCTTATCCAAGATGATATACATATAGAAAGTATGCATACAAAATTTTTATTAGGCAACTAGAAATTCACTCTCTAGTTCAGAATGGCCATTCTCCCAAACACTGATAACACCAAATGCATGGGAATGTGGAGTAACAGGAACTTCTTACTGAGTGAGTACAAAGAAATATTTCTATTAGAAGATAGCCTGGCCATTTCTTATGAAACAAAACATAAACCTTACCATAAAATCCAGCAAATAAATTTCTTGGTAATAACTAAAGTAATTCAAAGTTTATGCCTCTACAAAAAATGCAGTCTTATTCATAATTGCCAAGACTTGAAATCAACCAAGGTGTCCTTCATTAGGTGAATAAATAAATTGTGATATATTTAGACAATGAAATATTATTCATCACTGAAAAGAAATGAGCTATTAAGCCATGAAAGCACACAGCAGGACTAGAATTTAAAGACATCATTATGTTTTAAAAAGAAAAAATAAGTAAGCCAGGCGATGGTGGCACACGCCTTTAATCCCAGCACTCGGGAGGCAGAGCCAGGCTGATCTCTGTGAGTTCGAGGCCAGCCTGGTCTACAGAGCGAGATCCAGGAAAGGCTCCAAAGCTACACAGAGAAACCCTGTCTCAAAAAACCAAAAAAAAAAAAAAAAAAAAAAAAAAAGAAAGAAAAAATAAGTAAATAATCCTAGTGTGTATATCTCACACTAGAGTGCCACATTTGTTACCACATGTGAGCCTATACCTGCACATCATTATCACCCAAATCCTTAATTTACATTAGACTCCATTCTCCGTGTCATACATTTTAAATTTGGACATGTATAATGAATGACATGTGGCTGTGGTGATATGTGTTCCCCAAAATATTGTGCACCCTAATAAACTTATCTGGGGTCAGAAAACAGAACAGCCACTAGATATAGAGGCCAGAAAATGGTGGCACTCACACCTTTAATCCTAGCATTCCAGAGGCAGAAATCCATCTGGATCTCTGTGAGTTCAAGGCCACACTGGAAACAGCCAGGCATGGTGACTCACGCCTTTAATCCCAAGAAAGGAGTCTTTAATCCCAGGAAGTGAGGGCAGAAAGCAGAAAGGTATATAAATTGTGAAAACCAGGAACTAGGCTGGTTAATCTTTAAGGCTTTTAGCAGCACAGTTCAGCTGAGATCCATTTGGATGAGGACTCAGAAGCTTCCAGTTTCAGGAAACAGGATCAGCTGAAGAATTGGCAAAGTGTGGTTTGTTCTGTTTCTCTGATCTTCCAGCATTCATCCCAATACCAGGCCTCAGGTTTGATTTTATTAATAAGACCTCCTAACAATTCATGCCACATGTGGCCATTTTGATAGAAAGAAAATCTGTACAGGCTACACACTATATGATTCTTACTACAATAGTGCCATGCTGTTTTTATTACTGTGGCTCTGTAGTACAGTTTGGAATCAGGCCAGGTAAGGTGGAATCTTCCACAGTACTCTTTCTCTTCAGGATTGCTTTGGCTTCCTTTGGTCTTTTGTCTTTCTATATATATTTTGACATGTTATTTTTTCATGTCTGTGAAGAATTACATTCCAGTTTCGATGAAGATTGCCTTGAATTTGAAGGTTGCTTTTTGTAGGGTGGCCATTTTCACAGGATTATTTTGATCCATGAGCATGGGAGTTCTTTCTATCTTCTGGTGTCTCCTTCAGTTTCTTTTTGCAGTCTTAATGTTATCATTGTAGTGGTCTTTAAATTCCTTGGTTAAATTTACATCCATATAGGGAAAATTGTGCCCAATGAATGATCAAACAGACTGTTCTAGGAATGGAAAAGCTCCATAAGCACACAAGAAATTCATAGCAGGCTAATATTCAAAAGCCAATATCACCAAGACTCCTTAAGTCTTGGCTTTATCCTCTGGAAGAGCTCTTGGCTTCTTTCAGGTATAGATTTGTCACAGTCATCTGAATATTCCTACTTCATATTTCTATGTCCCATGCATTTGGTATCAAGGAAGACATTTAATTCTGTTTACGCATCTATAGAATGGCAGAAACAGAAGGTCTTCTCCAGCTGTTGTGAGAGTATACATAGCATAGGGGCAGGAAGTGAGCTGGAATTCAGTGAGTGGTAGCTTCTATGAATGGACAAATAAAAGACTGTATGATGAGAGAACTGTATAGTCTGTCATGTAGTAGGTACACCAAGACAGTGGCTAGAATCTTTTTATGGCAATGTAAATAATAAAGTAAATCCTCAATTATAGTTCATGGATATTTTTAAGTGTAGGACAAAAACTGGTGAGCCATTTCAAGCACCAATGCCAAAGGAAGCTTATGTATCCCTGTAAAAATGTTGCAAGAAGCAAGTCACCTTATCTCTGCTAACTTTGAAATACCATCAACAGTATGGCTGGATTTATGTCATGATATGTTTCACAGATGGATGTCATAGGCTCAATGGTCTGAATGTCACAGCAGCTGTGGCTAGTAGGTAATCACCTTCAAAACACCTAAGCAGTGTAAGCAGCAGGAGGGTAGGTGACCTCACAGACTAGCACACAACTAGACTAGATAGTTCCTAAGAAATCTGAGACCTCACAGATCACAAGTGTCTAGTCCAATATTTCTCAAAGGAGTCAAGTATTTCCTAAAGTGTGGATAGGAATTCAAGGACAGTCTGACTCTAGGGCCACACTCTTGGCATGATGGCACTGAACCTCTCTAGGAAACTGTATGCTGATATGACTGGCTTTGGTTATCATAAACTGCCATGCTTTTTAGCTCATAAAATCCATCTTGAGCTACATATTAAGGAAGGAGGCAGTGGGGCAGCAGATCCAATGTGCATTGTAATAGGGGTAGGATCTCCCTGCTAATCCTTTTCCTGGTGACAGAGCCTTGGCTCTGTGATGAAAATAAGGCCACCACTGTCTTTCCCTCCTGAGCTCTACTGTGATTTTGTTTGCTTTTACATTTATTTGTATTTTATGTGCATGAGTGTTTGTATTGCATGTATGTCTGTGTACCACATGCACATGCCTGGTGCTTGTAAAAATCAGAACAGGGCATTGGATCCCTGGTACTGGAGTTATATATGGTTGTGAGCCTCCATGTGGATGCTGGATAGAGCCTGGATCCTCTGCAAGAGCAACCAGTGCCCTCAACTGTAGAGCCATCTCTTCAGCACCTCAACCATGATTTCCTTCATCACAGGCCTCTTGTTCCTCTTCAGCCTGCAGGACCAAGCTGGGTGACATCTGGATGTACTTTCACCCAAGACAGCCCTACCCTGAGCACCAGAAGGTCACCTCTCAGAGGTGGAATGCCACAGTGTTTTAAATGAGAAAAAGAATTGTTGTAGACGAAATTCTAAACAGTCTTAGTAAATAAGAAACACAGAGCCAAATACAGGGGTAATAGCTGCAGAGATCAGAGAATTAGCGAAGAGCCACTGACTACCCTTTAGCTTACCACCAAGCCATAGTTTCCCATAAGAGAGCCTCTTCCTGTCTAACCTGTGCTTTTATTGCTTTTAGTGTCTGCCTGCCATGTGATTGGATTATGGGCGTAGGCTACCACCACCTGACTTCTGTTCCTGGCTCGCTATGACCTCTGATCTCCAGGCAAACATTTTTATTTATTAACATACAAATACAATCACATTTCAGCACAATTAAAATATCATCACATTTCCCCTTTTTATTCTAATAAAAAGAAAAAAGTTATAACTAATACAAGAAAAACTATATACAATAAGTACAATAGCTATATACAATATATACAAGCAATAAATACCTCAACAATGTCTAGTCCATTTGTATTTGACAGACTCAGAGAAAATAGTCCATTATCTATCCCACTTTGGTAAGTAATGTACCTGAATCACTTTCTATCCTAACTTATATTACTAACAGAGAACTATCTTATGTCTTTCAAATTTATACACTTACACTTTAGTGAGTTTCTTTTCTGAAATTCTTAATGAAAACTATAATTATCTAATCTTCAACTAACTATAACTATAACTATCTAATCTTCAAGTCACTATAACTATAACCATAACTATCTAATCTTCAACTCTCTCAGAGACCCAAGAAGGAAATAATATTACCTAATAAAACAGGAAGTGCAAACAAAAAAATGTGGGTTGACAGAAACAGCCAGCTGCCTGGACAGTCACTGGAGGTGTCTCTGCAATCTTGGGGCATCATCTTCAGCCTACAGGCTTAGCATATCTGACAGACTCATTTGTGAAGTAAAATTTAAACAAGGCCTACAGTTTGACCTCACATTCGGTTCAAGTAGTCCATGTACCAGATAAACCTGAATTCCACTAGTGTCCAGTCATGATTCAGGATTTTAAACTCTGGGAACTGTTGGTGTTTTTGGAATTGGGCTGTCCATTCTTTTTGGCTTGTGGGTGGCTTCATCTCTTTTATTAAATGTCAGTCTACCATTGAGAGGTTAGACTCTGTTAATCTAGTTACTCTTTCAAGAATAACTGTTTCAGCTACTGTTCCACTGCACATCAGAAGCCATCAGTCCACTGCCTGTTCAGCTGCCTTCAAAGAAAGGTGCACTGTACCTTTTCTGGATTGCAAAGGTCACTTCAGCAATGGTGCCATATTGTCCTGGCCTCAGAGGATGCCTGTTGCTAAAGCCATAACCACACTTGTCTAGGCAAGAATTGGTAGTCCTTTGTTTCATGTCCTGTCTGTCCATTTTGTCCTGTTTGTCAGCAGTCAATTCAAAGACACTTTGTTGTCCAGTGGCTAACTTTTGCCACATTGAAAGTTAACTCCATATTGCAGTTTCTTCAATGCCCGTATCTTCTCTGAAGTAGATTGGTGCTGTCTCATAGTAAAAAAAAAAAGAAAAATTTTCTAAGTTATTAAAACATTTTAAATGCCATATTCTGCAGATCTCTGAAAGGTTTGAAGATGACCTGTCTATCTAAAATATATCTGCTTGACCTTGAAAACATACCTAATATGACTACAAGTTCGATTGTAATGTCTAACTACTAACTTTCTGCTGTGGATGATTGATTATAAAGTGCTGATTGGCCAGTAGCCAGGCAGGAAGTGTAGGCGGGACAAGGAGAGAGGAGAACTTTGGGAAGTGTGAGGCCGAGGCAGAGATGAGAAGCAGATGTTAAGATACTGGTAAGCCACGAGTCACGTGGCAACTTATAGATTAATAGAAATGGGTTAATTTAAAATATAAGAACAGATAGCAAGCAGCCCGCCATGGCCATACAGTTTATAAGTAATATAAGTCTCTGTGTGTTTACTTGTTGGGTCTGAGAGGCTGCAGGCCTGGCAGGTGAGAGATTTGTCCTGACTGTGGGCCAGGCAGGACCAGGAAAACTCCAGCTACAACTTTCATTTCTTTATATCCTAATAGTTGGTAATAATAACATGCAAGGATCAGCAAATTGCATTACATTGTTAAATGAACGGTATAAGTACAATATCTTGAACAAGATTAGAAATATACGTATAGCATTTTCTAACAATATCAATCTC